>NC_142930.1:90510428-90630428 GCF_046866305.1 Octopus bimaculoides | reverse complement strand
TGCATATGTGGATGTGTGAGAGAGAGAGAGTGAGTGAAGGTGTGTGTTGTCATATACGTATTTTTTGCATGTATGTGTAAGTGGCACTTACTCAATCTATCTCTCTCACACTCACATACACACACACATCATCTTTCGTGTACTCATACATAAATACATATATATATACTTCTTTTTCGTATGTATGTGTGATGTGCATGTGAGTGACATATACGGAAATGGACGTCTTGTAAAGTACACTCTCATATAGAAAATGTGATGTCATCAGGGTATAAAATGTCATTTAGAATAGATGAATTATGATGTTGAAATTTTTGTAGTGCAAATATGTAAATGAAAACAAAGTTTATTTATTAGCTGAAAGATTACTGAATCTTTTGATACCCCATACATCAAAATTGGCAACTCAGTTTCCAAATCTTTTTGTTAATTTCGGTAATTTTTTTTTTTATTTGTTTATGCTTTGAAGAGAGTAGAAATTGAAAGAGAAGACAAAGTGAAATGGCAACATTTGCTTTGAAGTGAGAGCAGAAAGTGAAAGAGAGGAGAAAGTGAAAGATGTATGAATATGTATATGAAATGGACGTGTGTGGGTGTACGGGCGTGAGTGCATGTGCATGTGAGTGAAGATGTGTGTTGTATTGTATGTATTTTTTGCAGGTGTGTGTAAGTGGCACTCACTCAATTTCTCAATGTCTCACACACACACACACATCTTTTCTATACACATACATGAATACATATGCATACATCTTTTTTGTATATATGTGTGCGTGCGCATGTGAGAGAGAGAGAGAGAGGGAGAGAGAGAGAGAGTGAGAGAGAGAGAGAGAGAGAGAGAGAGACTGACTGTATTTCTTCATAAGATTTAGAGAAATGGATGCCTTTTAAGGTACACACTCACACAGAAAATGTGACGTCATCATCATTGTCATCATGGTATAAAATGTTTATGATATTTGACTTTTAGAAAAGATTATAATGTAAAATTTTTGTAATGTCAATATGTAAATGAAAATAAAATTTATTTGGTAGTCATAAGATTACTGAATCATTTGGTACCCCATTTATCAAAATTGGTAACTCAGTTTGCGAATACATAAGGAAGATACACGCACACATGCAAACTCTCTTTTATTTATGTGAAAGATGAGGAGCTATTTATCTATGGAAGAAAAGGAAAGACATTATATATAGTGTATTGTTTGAGTACTTCGGTAAAGTTTTAATAAATCCGAATATGGTGATTTGAAAGCAAATATAAAAACTCTTTACCTTTCACTTGTTTAACATCTGTTGTTGGACATATTGTAAAAGTTTTAACTGAGCATACGATAATTAATTCACTAAAGCATATGCGTTAAGTGATAGGAAGAAAGGAAAGAACAAAGTATTAAAATTCACTCTTCTCTTCAGTAAACACATTCTGTCTCTCCCGTTCTGTCTCTGTCTGTCATTCTCCCTCTCAGCCTCTCACATTCGCTGCGTGTCTATCACTTCCTCTCTCTCCTCCCCTTCCCTGATATCAACCACCCTCATTATGCCACATTTCCTTGAACCAAACACTTTTGCACCCCTCTCATTTTATCATGTAATGACCCAACCCCTGTAGTTGGTCCATTATTGATTTTTTATTGAAATTCAATTAGCTTATAATTGAACTGGATGTTAGTTCAACATGCATTCAAAGTTTGGTGAATATTGATTCGCTGGTCTGGCCAGCAAGATGGTAACAGACAGATGGAAATTATCATTTATATATAAAGATATATATGCTATAACTCCTATAGATATATATCGTCGTCATCGTCGTTTAACGTCCGCTTTCCATGCTAGCATGGGTTGGACGATTTGACTGAGGACTGGTGAAACCAGATGGCTACACCAGGCTACAATCTGATTTGGCAGAGTTTTTACAGCTGGATGCCCTTCCTAACGCCAACCACTCAGAGAGAGTGTAGTGGGTGCTTTTACGTGTCACCCGCACGAAGGCCAGTCAGGCTGTACTGGCAACGGCCATGCTCAAAATGGTGCATTTCATGTGCCACCCGCACAAAAAAAAAAAAGATTTCATGTGTCGCCCGTACATGAGCCAGTCCAGGGGAACCAGCAATGATCTCGCTCGAAAGATTTCATGTGTCGCCCGCACATGAGCCAGTCTAGGGGCACCGGCAACGATCTCGCTCGAAAGATTTGTGTCGTCTGCACATGAGCCAGTCCAGGGGAACCAGCAAACGATCTCGCTCGAAAATCCTACAACGGCCCCGCACAAGAGTCAGTCCAGGGCACTGGCAACGGTCTCGCTCAAAAAATTTCTTGTGTCACCCGCACAAGAGCCAGTCCAGGGGCACTGGCAACGATCTCACTCGAAAGATTTCATGTGTCGCCCGCACATGAGCCAGTCCAGGGGAACCAGCAACGATCTCGCTCGAAAATCCTACAACGGCCCCGCACAAGAGCCAGTCCAGTGGCACTGGCAATGGTCTCGCTCGAAAAATTTCTTGTGTCACCCGCAAAAGAGCCAGTCCTGGCGCACTGGCAACGGTCTCGCTCGAAAAATTTCTTGTGTCACCCACACAAGAGCCAGTCCAGGGGCACTGGCAACGATCTCACTCGAAAGATTTCATGTGTCGCCCGCACATGAGCCAGTCTAGGGGCACCAGCAACGATCTCGCTCGAAAGATTTCATGTGTCACGCACACATGAGCCAGTCTAGGGGAACCAGCAACGATCTCGCTCGAAAATCCTACAACGGCCCCGCACAAGAGCCAGTCCAGTGGCACTGGCAACGAACTCATTCGAAAAATTTTTCATGTGTCACCCGCACATGAGCCAGTCCAGGGGCACCGGCAACGATCTCACTCGAATGTCCATATACATGCTGCGGGCACAGGTGCCATCACGATTTCGATTTCGCTTGTCCCAATAAGTCTTCGCAAGCTGAGTTTTGTGTCCAATGAAGGAGACAGCGTTGGCATGGGTGCCAGTCGTCGAATTTAACTCGATTTCGATTTCACTTGCCTCCACAGGTCTTCGCAAGTGGAGTTTAGTGTCCAACTTAACTCGAATTTCTATTTCACTTGCCTCAACAGGTCTTCGCAAGTGGGGTTTAGTTTCCAAATTAACTCGATTTTGATTTCACTTGCCTCCACATGTCTTCGCAAGTGGAGTTTAGTGTCCAATGAAGGAAGATACGCGTAAGTGGACTGGTTGAGGCCATAGATTTAGGTCTCACTTGGCTTGCCGGGTCTTCTTATGCACAGCATATTTCCAAAGGTCTCGGTCAGAAGTCATCGCCTCGGTGAGGCCCAATGTACGAAGGTCGTGCCTCACCACCTCATCCCAGGTCTTCCTGGGCCTACCTCTTCCACAGGTTCCCTCAACTGCTAGGGTGTGGCACTTTTTCACACAGCTATCCTCATCCATTCTTGCTACATGACCATACCAGCGCAATTGTCTCTCTTTCACACCATAATTGATGCTTTGTAAGTTCAACTTTTCTCTCAAGGTACTGATACTCTGTCTAGTATGCACACTGACATTACACATCCATCGGAGCATACTGGCTTCATTCCTGGTGAGCCTACGCATGTCCTCAGCAGTCACGGCCCATGTTTCACTGCCATGAAGCATGGCTGTTCGTACACATGCGTCATACAATCTGCCGCATGTGTATGAACAGCCATGCTTCATGGCAGTGAAACATGGGCCGTGACTGCTGAGGACATGCGTAGGCTCGCAAGGAATGAAACCAGTATGCTCCGATGGATACACACACACACATATATATATATATATATATATATATATATATATATATATATATATACATATATATATACATATATATATACATATATATATATATATATATATATATATATATATATATATATATATATATATATATATATACACACACATATATATATATATATATATATATATATATAACTGAGCAATTTAGTAAAATTGACTGATAGAATAAGCACTAGGCTTAAAACGTAAGTCCTGGGGGTGATTTGTTTGACTAAAATCCTTCAAGATGGTGCTCCAGCATGGCTGCAGTCAAATGACTGAAACAAATAAAAGAATAAAAGGACCTCCTATGACTTAACAATCATTCCAATGTTGATGTAAAAAGTCTCACTTTTTAAAAAAGCCTTGGGTAAAGTCACTCATGGAATGATATGTCATAAACTGCACAGTCTCTGCATAGTCATAAACCTGAATGGCTACATGACTTTTAAAAGACTGAAGTCAGGCAGTGGTAGCCACTTAAGGCCATCTCCTAAGAAATAATAATAGTGAATGGAATCTCACAGAGTACTGTCTTGGGGTAACTGCTCTCCATAGTGGCTCCCACAGACATAACTTCAATTATACAGACAGCTATCTCTGTCTGTCATTACAAAAGAATCACAGGTGATAATGAACTCTGGAAATACTATACATTTGCAGCATAGCTTAAATGTTATACCATAAGTTGGCTTGAAGGAAATAAAATGCAATTTAATGCTGAATATTACCAAACCCTCTGCTATCAGCATACCAAGTTAAATGTAATGCAAAAATACACTTATCATGAAGAGCTACAATCCTAAAGACATGCTCAGTAAATGACCTGGGCATTAACATGGGTAATGATGCATCTTTTCATAAGCATTTTACTAAGATGACAATGTGATGTAAATGGCTTTTTTTATGTATTCTCAGAACTTTCAGATAAAGAGATTAGGAACCTCTGATGGTCCTCTGGGGGACACATGTCTTAGGCTAATCTAGATTATTACTCCCCGTTATGTTTACCACAAAATGTAAAATTATTGATGGAACTTGAAGCAATACAACTCTGCAACACAAAGATTGTCTCAATGTAACAGATCAGCTGATGGGAAAGAACAAGAGAAGATATGAAGTAATATACGTCTGAGCGATTCTGGATGGACTTGCATCAAACTTTGGCATTGAAAGTTATACTAATCCCAGAACAGCACACCACTGCATAGTGTCAAAGATACAATCCTTGTTATCCAGATTTACGACCAAATACTGCAATAGTTTAGGGTTCAAAGCTTTTCAATATTTTATCAAAAGACATAAAGAGGCTTACATGATACAGGGATCTTTAAAAAGTAATTGGACCTTCTACTGTCTTGAATTACAAATAAGCCTATGTTGTGGTAAAACACACAATTGAGAACAGCAACTTCAAACTCCCTCACTCATCAAATGCCAGAAAATGGAAAAGGATTGATAAAAGAGTAGCAACACCAATAGTGGTGCCCAAACATGGCCACAGCTTATGGCTGAAACAAGCAAAAAAAGGATAAATACACATGTATCAATGTGTGTGTGAATGTGTATCTGTATGTGTGCTTGTATCTTTTGCATGTGTAATTGCATGCATGTGTGATATATACGAGATGGTATCAAAAGGTTCCTGAACTAGTTATGTTTAATAAAAAGTAATTTATTTACCTACAGAACTAGTCTGGGACCTTTTTGATACCACCTCGTACATACGAGTATGCATACATGAATGTTTGTATGACTGTGCATGTGTGTGTGTGTGTGTGTGTGTGTGTGTGTGTGTGTGTGTGTCTGTGTAGGTATGTATGTACATGTGTGCTGGTTGATGTCACAATGGTATACCTCAAAATCAAATATTTTAAAGAATGTCAAGTGTAGGAAGTAAAAAAGAAGTAATCAAGCCTCAAGCTACAGGTTTATTAAGGAGGCTGTGTAATTAATTACACACACAGTATTGGAGATTGCTTTAGTCAAAGATGCTACGCTAGGTACAGGTGTTTTGAAAGTTCTTTACGACTATAGATTGTCGTTGTTGTTGCAGTCAGTATTGTCATTGTTTTTGGTGTTGTTATTGTCATAGGTTAGCCCTGGGAGAGCAAACTCATGATCAAAAATATTCCAGCTATGACCATCCTATATGGGCATTGGAGAGCATGAAGTTGTATTCGAAAAAAAAAAAAATAGCTGACATAGACGGCTGGAAGCCATCTTAATATTGTATCATGATAATTGGTACCAGGTATCCAAATGAAATCATTGTGACTACTGCACAATGCTCTATGAACATCATAAAGGCTATAAGGTGTAACAAGGCAGCTGCAATGGAGACTGCAAAGCCATGACCAACAAGACGGGACATAGCAGGTGTTCTGACTGTGTCCAGATACCAGAGTTCATCCCCACATCTTTGAACAGGGTCTTAGGCTCAATTCAGATGGTCATTTGAAGCTGCTGGAAGGCTATATGTGTGGCGGTAGGATTTGGCTCCTTACCATATCGCCAGGAGTCAGAACTGGTTATCAGACAATTTCTATGATTTTGCTAACCCCAGTTTCTGGCCTCCTAATTACTATTTGTGGGGTGCAGCTGAGTAAAATACCAACAACTCTGCCTGTAGCACCAAGGTTGGTGGCCAAGTCCAAGGACATGTTCAGAGATGTTCCCAGGAATACAATGATGAAAACATGTACCGGATTCTGGAGCCATCTTGGGCCCATGGTGGAAGCTGAGAGTGCCTTCTTTAAGCAAACTGTCATAATCATCGTCATCATCATCATCGTTTAACATCTGTTTTCCATGCTGGCATGGGTTGGACGACTAGACTGGGGTCTGGGAAGCCAGGAAGCTGCACCAGGCTCCAATCTGATCTGGCAATGTTTCTACAGCTGGATGCCCTTCCTAATGCCAACCCCTCTGAGAGTGTAGTGGGTGCTTTTTTACATGCCAGAGGGGGCTGGTATCGACCACGTTTGGATGGTGCTTTTTATGTGCCACTGGCACTGTTCTTTTAAGATAATTTTGTTTTTGAATGGGATATTGTGTTTTCCTTTCCTCTCATACAAACTGTCAAATTTAGTCCAAACACCCTGTATAAACTGTATTATCTGCTACGTTATTTTTCTTTTCAAGACAGCAAGGTATATCATGCACAAAGTTTGATAGACTTTTGTAGTGTGACCATATAGAGACTCCTTTGTTATATCATTAGCAAGAGATAATTGCCTGTTCACAGAATACAGTGTCACTCATAGGTCAATAACTGAGACACATACCCAACTAGCTTCAAGACATCTTATTATGCCTGTACAATATGATATTGTGGGGAAGTACTTATGGATATTTAATTATTGTTATAAGTGTAAAAGTTGGTGAAGGAGATTGTAATAACAATCCGAGAAAATAAAAGTACCTTCAATAATGTTTTCCATAACACTAATAAAATACAATATTTCCAACTTATATATTTTTGTAAGTAAATGTGTGTGAAATTAGTGGAAATTTCCAAAGAGAGTTAAGATTTGAGAGGCATCTTATTAAAATGGGCCTAGAGACACATAGCTTGCATCCAGAATAAGGGAAATCTTTTATGAGAGCCAAATTCCAGAGCTTATAAAGGCTTGCTTAAAAACTTTGAGAATGTTCTTCAAGATATTTCAGTGCAAAAATCAACTTACCTTTTTGCCTGCCAGTGCTTATCAAAATTGACAACCTGAATGATTGATTGGAAGAAAATGAGAGAATGTATTTCTATAAACGTCAAGGATAAAGTGCAGACATATACTACCAAATAAGGCAATTCTAATTGCAAGTAGATTAAATTTTAAACCTAAATGTTCAAAATTCACATCTGAAGAAGCTATTGGCTATGTATTTGTGTGTGTGTGTGAGTTATGTGTGTGTGTGTGTGAGTGCGTGCGTGTAAATGGTACATTTCTAGAGTCCTTCACATTCATTATTAAGAAGTGGGTTGCATGACTTTATTGTAACACAAAGTATACATTTCTATGTGTGTATGTATACATATGTTTGAGTTGGTGTTTTTTAATGTGCGCTTGTGTGTGTGTGTGTGTGTTTGTGTGTAAGTATCTGTTTGATGTTTTCACATATATTTACATAGATTTTAAAGTAAATATCTGTTACACTCTAAGATGAACGCTTCTTAGAATTGCCTGTTTTTGTTAAATAGAAAGTAGTGCAATAATTAAAATTGTGTTTTTTTTAGCTTAAAGGCATCATATTCCTAGGTGGTTCTTCTGTATGAATAATTTGAGGTTTTGACAAGTTCACCAGTTACAAGTATTTGGATGTAACCAGAAATAATATAGCATTAAAAAATAATAAGCCATGGAGAAAATAAGGGTAGGGAGAATTAAGAAGAAGAAAGATGTTGAATTCTGTGATTCTGACAGGTTATATCTATAATTAGTAACAAAGTTCTATGCTATTTTTACTCACTAAAAAAAAGTATCACTTTTTAAGTGAATGACTTTTTTTTTTTTGAGCGGTGGTTCCAAACAAATCAGTTTTGGGTACTCATGTCATGTTTTGCCTCAATCCATAATGTTTGAGATGATGAGAAACTGGCAGAGCCATAGGGAATATAAATTATCTTTGGTTCATTCATACAATACACTGTTCACCATTGACAGTCATTCCTTCATATCCAATGTGAATATCTATTTTTTTCCTAATCAGGATAGCAATACATATCCCAAAGAAAAAAAAATATATATGGTGAACTTTCAAAAATATCTCAAGTATCTATATAGCACTTCATTTTAAACTCTCTCTTTTTTTCTTTTTCTCTGTCCTGAAGGGAAAAAAACAAATGTCATACCTTCAGCCTTACAACATGCTCTTCATTTTGATTAGGTACCTAGCCTTATTTTTACTATCCTAGAATGTCCTGGGGATAGAAATATTCTCTCCTCAACTAAGATAAGTTCTATGGTGGTGAATTACAACTTAACAGATCCACCTTTTATTTCAAAGGAGCTAAATGTTATTTACACACTTTGAATTGAAGCAGTTAGTACAGAAATCTCGATTTACCAAAAGAATTTGCTGAGTTACAGAGATCAATACTGAGGGGAAAAGTGAGTTATATGTTGGTATCTAAAACAAAATTCTCCTTTCACAGAAATAAATAAAAAATATTTCAAATCAGAGGCTAATTCTGTTTTCTTCTATGACATCATTATTCTTTTAAAAGCAATTGGATATCTGTCGACTAAATGGATATACTTTATTGACAGTTCAAAGGCTAAAATGTGTCTTACAATACAACAAAAAAAAAATGACATAAGTTATGATTAGTCCCAATAATTTGTTTTATTGAATTTATAAAGAATAAACTCAATATACTGAGAATTCTATACTTAAATGGATATATCTTTATAATATAACATATAAATTTTAAAGTGCATCCACTTTCATAAGCCAATTTAGTATCTATATCGCCATTTTTATTTGCAAGTTTGTGGTGTCATTTTCTTTCATGTTATCAAATGTGGTAGTGGGGTTTTAAGCAATGGGACATTCTCACTGGTTGCTGCTGAAGTGAACTTTCATCTTCCTTTGATATTTATTGTTTGTAACACAGCAAGTCCTTAAGAGATGCTATCTCAGGACAAATAGCATAGTAACCTGCTGACCAGGAACAACTTAATGTATTGTTGAACAATGAATGGTGTTAGAGAGCGTGAAGGTTAACCCTGTCAGACCTGTGCCCTTTGATCTAACTTTACCCTCCACTAGGGCTCCCGAGCAAAAAAAAAAATAGTTGCATATACTGTTTAAGGGTAACAACTGCAGCAAACTAATGGACAGAATCACAAAAACAGAAAAAAAAATCAGGAGAATAACAATATCTCTCAACTACAATATTTATTCCTCATCACCTTCACCAGTTTGATTGTCTGAATCACTCTCATTGCCAGCATACGTGTAAACTTTTCATCTGAAGAAGAAATATCATCAATGATTTCCACAATTGCAAAGAGTCTAGGCCTTGCTTGTTTACAAGACAAAGTGCTAGATTCGTCACACACTTGTTTCATTGTAAAATCGTTTTCTTTTTTTTTTTTTCCAATTAAAAACAAAAGTAAACAACAGCTACAGGGGATACCATCAACAATGAATCATAAGCAAACTTGACAGCAAAGCTGCAATATGATCAGTTGTCTATTTTAAGTATTTTATCTTCTTTTTCTAAGTGTGTTGTTTATTACTGCTTTAGGGGAGAATCCAGCAGAGATGACATTTGAGCAATTCCTGCTATGACAGGAACTCTGGATTCACAGGGTTAAAAGTGCAATTTAGAAAACAATTGACACAAAGGCATGAAGAACTGGAAACCAACTGAATGTTGGAAAACAAATTACCAATATCATGATGATTCACAGCAGGTATCAAAATGCCAAAATCATGACTGCTGTTCAATGCTGTGAACATTGTAAAGGCTGTCAGACATAACATGGACAGCAGCAATGGAGACTATAAAGCCATTGCCATAGGAAGGAACACAGGTATTCTGACTATACCAGAATTCATTCCCACACCTTTGAACAAGGCCTTAGGCTCAATTTGAAGCTGTTGGAAACTGTGGTCAATCCCTGGCTTGAGAAGATTGTTGCTGGAAGACCATATGTATGGCCTTCCAGCAGTTCCTTGCTATATGTCTGGGAAAAGTCAGAAGTGGTTGTCAGAGTATTTCAAAAACTTTACTAGCCCCAGTTTTTAGCCTCTTAAATCCCTCAATTGTAATCTTATGGATTATTTTATGTTGGGCAAGACTGCAAAAGACACTAACCACTCTGCCTGTAACATCAAGGCTGAGCTGGTAGCCAAGATGAAGGTGTTCAAAGATCTTCCCTGGGACACAGGAAGGAATGCATGACTAGCTTACCATCAACACTATCATCTTTCAAGCTGACTGAAACATTAGCATGTTGGACAAAATACTAAGTAGTGTCCAGAAAACCTTACATAAGAAATGAAACAAATATTAAAACATTTATTTAAACAGCTTGGATATGACTTTTAGACAGCAATAACTGTAAAACAATTTGCTTTGTGGGAGTAGCTTAAGAAGAATTTTCTTTAACATTTATATTCAAATATTTTGAATCTGATACATGACTAGGAAACTTGAATATAAGTATTGATATCTGTTTTAGTTTTAATCACCCAACATAATCAAATCGTCCTTCTGTAGCCAAGGACATTTCCCAGGTTTTAACAAAGTTTCAGAACCAAGAGCAATAAAAAAAAGTTCACAAAAGTACTTAAATGGATACCAAACATGCAAACTAAAGGAAAAGTGACCTGATGTAATTTCATCAAGTTTGTTAACTCCTACAGCTGAAACAAGCTAATTAAGTCCCAGTGAAGCCAATGAAAGCACACAATCTGTGAGAGCTAGTTCTAGCAATTTTCAGTCTACTGTTGACAATTCTGATACAGATGAGGATTGTAGTGGGCAATATTAAAGTACCATAGAACAAGAAGAGATAAATTTAGTAAGCTCAAACAATGCAGTAGCCTTACAAACTGTCCAAGAATGGAAAAGAGTTTTGTATGTTATAACATTTTTAACTGAAAGAGGTTTGGCATTTAGATCTCATGAGGAAAAGTGGGGCTCATCTAATGGAAACTTTATGGGGACTGTTGCAGAATTCAACCCATTTTTAGGTGAATATCTTGAGGATTTTAAGAATGAGAAAGTAAATACTGCTTATCTATTCAAAACTGTGTATGAAGAATTATTGGAAGCCATGGGAAAACATGTCCATTATGAAATCGTTTATCAGATTAACAACCATGAGACCAAATACTATTATTGTTGGTTTGATGCTTGACCTGATACATGTTGACCAGGTGATAGTTGTAGTCTGATATTGTTATAATCAAAAACTTTGAGCGACTTTAAAGATTTTACTGATAGAAAAGTGCTGAATGGACATAGGTTTCAACTGAAAATAACTAAAGATAGTTTTATGTTAATGGATTTAATATAACAGTCTCAGAAGACAGAGCTACAAGCTCTCATAAAAAAAAACATTAGCATCTATACAGACTATGTACCATGTGCAGCTCATTCATTCACCCCGTAGTATCCACTGTACTTGACACTGTTGAATATTTTGGCATTTTGCAGACGCTATTTGCTTTCTATTTTGATGTTCCTGATAGAAGGTTGTAAACACACAAAACGATCTAGACTTTTCCCTGGTAGGCTTGAGTACAACTAGATGACCTATTAAAACAAACATATGAGTGTTTTACAAACTCCCAAACACATTCTTTAAGATTCATAAAGAAAACTAGAATGTAAACATGAAGAATATATGCTATAAACCAGTAAATTTGGAATAAGAAATCTTAACACTAGCTTGGGAAGAAGTGCAGAAACTCTCCAACAACACATGTAAGAAACTGCAGACTCCTAGTTTTGATGTATTTGAAAGTTATCTTCCACTATGATCTTTTCTTTTGTTTGTTAAAGTTCTCTGAGAAAATTCAAATGAAAAACTGAAAGCAAAAGATTTGTATGGAACAAGTGGCAATGCTTCTTTGATAAGATCTGAGTAATTTAGGCTAGAAGTTCTAAATCAAGTCTATGACTGCTTGGCTGTCCGGTTACATAAGATGATTGAACCCATATGAGCAGATTGCAAAAAGGTTCAATTTCATCTCAGAAATGGGAAACAATTCTGAAATTGATGAAAATAATATTAAATTTACTACATTACAGAGATGGTATTGACCAAAAGTTAGTAAATAAGAATTGGCAGTTCAGGTAATATTTGCACCTTAGCAAATTCCTGACCTGCCATTCAAAATGCAATGCACAGAAATTCTTCAGTCTACTTGTGAGCAATACCTAATTGAAGTGTTTACCAATATTACAATTGCACTTAAGCTGAACTTGACAATACCTGTCATGAGCTGTGAAGCAGAAAGGAATTTCCCAAAGCAATCCTTTCTAAAGAACAAATTTTAATCTACCTTAACTGAAGAAAGCTTAAATGCATTATCTATACTGTCTCTAGAAAATGGTATTGCAAAGAAATTCTCATATGACAAAACTTTGCACGAATATATCACAAAAAAAAAGAAAAAACAGAAAAAATGTATTTTGTAAAGTGTGCTTCATATAGTATGTATTTTCATAGATGTTTAAAATGAAAGATTAAATTGAATTTTGTGTTTACTATGCTTTATTTCATTAGCCTATGATGCAGCAAGCTTGTATATAAATAACCCCTTATTTTCATCCCTACCAACCACAAAATCTGTTAAGAAATAGGAAAATGTGTAGGTGTCAAAGTCTTCCAGACCACGTTTGATATTTGTCTGTTATCAATGGTTGGGAAGAGTCTCCATAAAATTTCAAACTTCAGGGCCCTCAAAATGTAAGTTTGCCACTGTTTTTAATATCAATATACATTTCAGATTCCTATGAAGGAAGTATAAACAGGAGTATGAATGATAAGCAAAATATGCCATAAACACTCTGATTGCCATCTTCCACATTCTGGCAGGAAAAGGGAAAATACAAGAAACACTGAAAAATTCACCAAATCTATCAAACAACTGAAAGAATCAATGAGATTAGAATCCCTTCACACACAAAAAAAAAAAGCACTGATTGAATCATATAAATTAACAAATCAAGGAGATAACAGGATTTCACATCATCATTCTTTATAATCTTGGTCATGTCAGA
The DNA here is from genome assembly GCF_046866305.1 of Octopus bimaculoides. NCBI lineage: Eukaryota > Metazoa > Mollusca > Cephalopoda > Octopoda > Octopodidae > Octopus > Octopus bimaculoides. The sequence continues at coordinate 90,616,885 of NC_142930.1, read as the reverse complement.
TCAAAGGAATTAACTATTAATAGTAATCAAAAGTTTATGGTACTCTTTCGTAGTTCAGCCTTTTGTAACTAAACTGGAAACATTGCTTTAACCCTTTTGTTACCATATTTCTGTTGAGATACTCTGTGTTTCTTTCAATTAATTTTAAATGTAACAAAGAATTTAGTAAAATAGCTGAGTTATCATTAAGCTAGTGTTAGGAACATAAATTGTGACTAAGGTTTGGTGGAAGATTTTAATTCAGAACTTTTGAAAACAAGACATTTGTACTACAGAGCCAGAATCAGTTTCAGGTGGGTTGGTATCAAAAAGGTTAAGGTCTCACTCTAATATGTAAATGTTGGAGGGACACCCTAACAGGACAAAAAGCAATACTGTCTACAAGGGCAGATGACGTCAGCAAGGAATCAATAGCTATCCAACAAACCTACAAGTAGAGTAGGGACCAATTTAGACTTTTGAGTTTAGCACTGCAGACCTTGGCAACCCTTTTGCTAGGTTGTCTCTCTTGAATGTACATACTGGCCTTGCCATTCCTCTGATCCAGAGGGGCCTAGGTAGCAAGAGTAGTCTTTTAATAAGTGTGAGTACTACCCATAGTTGCATAATCCAGCCCTTGATAAAAATATCATTGTTTATTCTTAATTGGCAATCACTTCCCTAACAGAAGAAAACTGCCACTGCAATCACTGATTGTTGATGACATGATGCTGTTCCTGTCAGTGACAGGAAAAACAGATGCTTACTGTTCATTGAACAACAGATGCATACTGAACTACAGATGCTTACAGTATTATTTATTATGCTTTGTGAGCTGGTAGAATCATTAGCACATTGGGCAAGATGCTTTGTGGTATTTCATCCATCTTTATATTCTGAGTTCAAATTCTGCCAAGGTCAACTTTGCCTTTCCTCCTTTTGAGGTCGATAAATTAAGTACCAGTCAAGTACTGGGGTTGATGTGATCAACTTTCTCCCTCACCCAAAATATCAGGCCTTGTGCCTATAGTAGAAAGTATTATTCTGTATAATATGAAAATGTTCATAGACTTGTTAATATTAAATTTCCTTAAAGCCAATGTGAGAACCTAAACACGATACCTTAACCTACTAGAAATAGTACCCAAATTTTCCCCCAAACCCTCTTTAAGAATCATCATCATCATCATTCGTTTAACGTCTGCTTTCCATGCTAGCATGAGTTGGACGATTTGACTGAGGACTGGCAAGCCAGAAGGCTGCACCAGGCTCCAATCTGATCTGGCAGAGTTTCTACAGCTGGATGACCTTCCTAACGCCAACCACTCCAAGAGTATAGTGGGTGCTTTTACGTGTCACCGGCACGAGGGCCAGTCACACGGTACTGGCAACGGCCACGCTCAAAAAGGTGTTTTTTATGTGCCACCTGCATGGGAGCCAGTCCAGCAGCACTGGCAATGACCTCGCTTGAATAATTTTCTAACGTGCCACTGGCACAAGTGCTAGAAGGCAATGCTGGTAGAAGGCAATACTGAGACCTAGATATCCTTAAAAAGGATGGTTGCTTATGGCTGAAATGCTTTTCACAGCAAATTGACACTACAGCTGGCCATCGAGTTATGTACTGAAGTCCATTCTGTGATCTGGGTCTCCACCTGTCCCAAGCAGTTGAGCAAAATGCTGCTGAAAAGCCACACACATCTGCTCTGAATCAAGCAGCATGCACTCGTGATCTTCCAAAAACCAAATTGTGGCTTTGTAACCAGATTAAGCTTCTTCCACATTGGCCCATCGAATGGCGTTTGTTGTTTCATGCCTTACATCATGCACCTGCACTCTGACATTAGAGCTTCTGTGCATCTTGTTGAAGAATCAGTCAGATGCCAATCTCACTGCAAGTACATCAGTTGCAATGCCTTTCCTAAACTTCTTGGTTTCTAAATCACCCTCTAACCTTGTTTTCTCTATCACTACATTCTTACTAAACTTTATCTATTCTAAATTGCCCTTTTCAAGGCAAGCCAGCATTTATTGAATACCCTGTCAATGTCTGCTTAAGTAATTCATCATTCCAGTCTCTGTAGGCCTGGCATATTTGTTTCAATGTTTTCTTAATCTTGCTTGTTACTGTTATTGTTGTTGTTGTTGTTGTTGTTGTTGTTAGTATTTATAGTTGTGTGAAGTATGGCAATAGTCGTAGTGTTGCTTTTATATTTCTTTTCATTTGTGTTGTTTTTGTCATCATTGTTGTCAAGGCTCAACATCTTGAGGTCAGTTCTCACACATCTTAATTTGTCCATATATATATATATATATATATATATATATATATATATATATATACACACTCATCATTGCCTCCTTGCGAGGCGAAGACAAGTGACTAAGACTGTTGGCAGTTTACTGTGTCTGAGAAGACACATAAAGCTTAATGGAATCTTAGTTGTGACCAGTGCTGGTGATGCTTAAAAGGCACCCATACCGGTGACACATTAAAGGTACCCAGTATACTCTGGAGTGGTTGGCATCAGGAAGCACATCCAGCCATAGAAACTGAGCCAAAACAGACTGGAGCCTAGTGCAGCTTTCCAGCTTGCTAGTTTCAGTCAAGTCATCTAACCCATGCCAGCATGGAAAACGGTGCTAAAGGATGATAATGATGATGTATATATAGTCTAGTGATATCTGCTCTTCAGCAGGTGCTGTTCATGTGAATTTCTCCAGCATTCCCTACACAATCTGCTGCTGTTTGGTAGACTACAGAAACTTTGGCTTCCATGACTAGACTTGGAATGCATAATGGAGTGGTTTTCCATTGCTTTTTCCAGGCAGGTGGGACTTGAACTTAGAATGTAGAGAGTTGAAAGATATATTGTTGTACTGCAAAGCATTTCTGCTGATGTGCCAATGATTCTGTAACTTTCCCACCCACAGAGCAACGTGAAATGAAGTGTTCTGTTCAATAACACAACACACCATCCAGTCTAGTAGTTGAACCCATGATCAAACATTTGTGAGTGCAACACTCTAATCACTAGGCCATGTGTGTGTGTGTGTGTGTGTGTGTGTGTGTGTGCCAGTGTGTGTGTATGTATGTGTGTGTGTGTATATATAGAGACAGACAAACAGATAAATACATATACACACACACATATTATAGAGACATACATATATGCATATATACAAACATACAGACATACATATATATATGGAGAGAGAAAGAGAGAGAGAGGGAGAGAGAGAGAAAGAGAGAGAGAGAAAGAGAGAGAGAGAGAAAGAAAAAGGGAGAGAGAGAAAGGGAGAGAGAGAGAAGAGAGAGAGAGAGAGAGAGAGAGAGAGAGAGAGAGAAAGAGAAAGAGAGAGAAGGGAAAGAGAGAGAAGGGAAAGAGAGAGAAGGGAAAGAGAGAGAAGGGAAAGAGAGAGGGGGGGAGAGAGAAGGGAAAGAGAGGGGGGGGGGAAGAGAGAGAGAGAGAAAGAGAGACAGTCAGACAGACAGAGAGGTTTTTATAATTCTGTATCAAAATGTGCCAATGTTCAGAGTAAATATATTAATGTATATATGTGATTATTTACAAGATTGACATTAATATTTTCACAAGAAAAAATGGTATATCTCTAATTATAAGTGCACAATAACATATATTATGTGTGAGCCTGTTGATGTGTGTAAATGTATATGTTTACATCTTATTGTACATGTACTTATATGTGTGTATGCATATACTGTTATGTATCATGTGTATATGCTGCATATTTATATATGTGTATGTGTGCTTGCTTACAGTAAATATACATACTCACTTTTGCATTTATGTGTGAATGTATACCTACAGAGTATACAAGTAAGCTTGTATATATTATGTTTTTTTGTCATAAAAACTATATAAACAATAGAAAAAAATCAGTGAGTTTATATTACATCAGTTGTTTATCTTCGTTGCCATCTAATACAATTTGACTAAAAATGCTATCTGTAATTTCTAATAAGAGTTATTGAGCTTTATATCTGGGAATGGATGTGAATGGGGGAATTTAATATGTCTCTTGCATTATATAAAACAGAACTAATTACTAGAACTTCTGACTCCAGAAACTATTTCATATATACACATTGCAATGTCTGAATAAAAACTCTAAGCTAAAATAGGACGATTGAAATGTGGTTTGCTGTTTTTGCTGTTGCATTAATGTTTAATATGATATTATGATATAGATAACAAAACTTTTTATGTGTTAGCAGTTGTAATAATACTGCTATCTGGAACAATCTTTTGAGTAGCTAATAGTAATACACTGGTACAATGTAATATCTCTGTAATTACACCATAGCTTATTTGTGTGGGTTAGCTGTACATTTTTGGTACTGTTGTACGATTGCAGCTTAAATGGTCTACTTTGGGTAGAAAGATCATAACTGATTTGCTGTTACTGTCATGATGAACTTGCGTACTTATACAATTCATTATAAAAGTGGACGGCAGCAAGACTGATATGAGATCCAGTAATATCGTTTCCCTCACTTTAATATCTTGTTAATTTATGTTAGTGTCATTGTTTTTCTCATTTAAGAATTTGAGCTTAGTACTGCAAGTCAAATATAAAGGAAATACAAATGTCCAATGATAGTGTCAACTAATTTTAGTCATTTTATATATAGTAGTTAATCTTATATATAGTAGCTAATATACATAATAGATTTTATATATATTGCAGTTAATCCACAAAATTCTTACTATTTTTAAAATGTGAACCACGTACATGAACATTTATTATTAGGACAATACAACTATTACAAAATTTGAATACTCATGTCTATAAAGCGAATCATATAATTATTTATCAATTACATCTATGCTGCAAAACTTCTCAAGAAAGATTCATCAGATCTCCTCAACAGATACATTAAAATATATAATCGATTGCCCTTTGTGAACAGTATTATTCTTGGTTACTGTTTTCTAACAGGCCAGTCACTAGTACATTGCATTGAAGCTAATGTGAGTGACCAGAAGCATCTATAAAATTCAGGCAGAATAAACATGGCAGAATTTTTCTGTTAGAAGTACTGATTCATCAGTTTCTACCCAATGTTTACACAACATGCACACACGCACACACACACACACACATATACACACACAGACACACAATGGCATGGCACATGTACACACACAGACACACGATGGCATGGCACATGTACACACACACACACACACAAAGCACATGGGCACATATGCACACACACACACGAATGCACACACACACACACACACACACAAATGCACACATATACAGGAGGGCTTCCACACATTTCCTGTCAACTGAATTCTTTTTAGAAATCATTGGGCAACATAAGACTCTGGTAGAAGACATTTACCCATGGTGCGTTCCAGCAGGACTGAACCTGGAATCTCAGTGCTGTAAACCAAACATGTACGCCCACACTCTCAACAATAACCTTAAAACCTTTCTTCTAAAGCAAGATTTTCTGTTTGCTACCAATATTGTAGAACCCCAAGAATTGTATACAAACCATTGTCCCTTCAGTTACAAGAATTAGAACAGCATCCACTTGATTCATTCTGCTGCAGCTCTCAGTAATATTTTTTTATACAATCTCAGTAAATTTAATAGATTTAATATCAACATATATTGAAATGTTATTTATTTGCTTTTTTCTATGACGAATTAAACAATTCAGTGATATTTTATTAGAAAACAAAATCAAATTTAATATGATTTTAACTTAAAGACATGTAAGAAATACATAAGAAGTATTTGAACATTATAGAAACATGTTAGAAAACATATAAATTAAAAACATTTGAAGATAGAAGCATGTAAATCTAAAATGTGTTTGAGTTCAGAATCACTGCTACTTTCCACCATTTTATTAGAACTTTAGTTATATTGCTTTAGTTATAAAACTGTTGGTTATCAAAGGAGAAAGTTTAGTCGATCTATTTGACCCCAATCTAATTACAGCTGTATATTTTGTTGGTTTTAGAGAGATTAAAAGCATTGTCACTCACAAACAGTGAAAACTTTATAGTAATTGAATCAATGGTGGAACCTCTAGGCAGTTAATCATTCAGTGAGAAACAACAGTCAAATCTCACTCTAATCACATGCTTGTATCTTAAATAAAGAAACGTAATGTGCTGAAGGCCAATCTCAAGATTCTGAGTCTTACGAAGGAGATAGCTGGATGAAGTGATGAAAGCCAATCTCAAGATGCTGAGCCTTAAAAAAGAGATGACTAAGGAGTGAAATATCAGATACCTTGCAGTACTCAAGAAGACCTGTCCACCACACCAGAATTGATACTGATGCTGGTGTTATGTAAAAAGCACTCATGCTGGTGCCACATTAAAAGCATCCAGTACAATTTATGGAGTGGTTGGCGTTAGGAAGGGCATTTATCTGTAGAAACCATGCCAAAGCAGACAATGGAGCTTGGTGTGTTCCATGGCCTTACCAGCTCCAATCAAACCATGACAGCATGGAAAACAGACGTTAAATGATGGTGATGATGGTGATGATGATGATGATGATGATGATGATGATGATGATGATGATGATGAACCTGATTATTTTAAGAAGGATGTTTACATATGCTCAATTCATGCCAATAATTCCTTTGATCATAGGCTTACTTGACAGTGTTCGTTTTGGGCTAAGCAGAAAAATCGTGAACTACATGAGCAAACAAGGGACTCTCTATGTGGTTTCTCTTTCTCCTAGACATACCAGCTAAGTCTCTCTCAAATTACACCTAACTAAAACAAAAAGAAAAAATGAAAAGAAAGATGTATTGATTAATATTGTCTTTGATACACCAAGTCCAAGTAAAAGAATGGCTGCTCTTCTCCAAGCTGGAACATCTTATTTTATAAGCTAACCTCAGACTATCTGAAACAGCAACAAGAACAACAACTATGAGTACCATGTCATCATCATCATCGTCATCGTTTAACATCCACTTTCTATGCTGGCATGGGTTGGATGGTTTGATTGAGGGCTGGCAAACCAGAAGGCTGCACCAGGCTCCAATCTGATCTGGCAAAGTTTCTACAGCTGGACGTCCTTCCTAATGCCAACCACTCCGAGGGTGTAGTGGGTGCTTTTTATGTGCCAGTCGGGCGGTACTGGCATCAACCACACTCAAATGGTGTTTTTTATGAGCCACCGGCATAGAAGCCAGTCAGGCAGCACTGGCAATGACCACGCTCGAAAGGTGTTTTTTACATGCCACTGGCACAGGAGCCAGTCAGGTGACACTGGCAACGATCATGCTCAAATGGTGCTTTTAATGTGCCACTGGCACGGGTGCCAATCTGGCAGTTATGTAATATATATATTTCACTTCTGCTGCTACAAGATCATATGATATTTCTGTATGATACTGAGGTACAATGTCTCAAAGCTAAGGAGAGGGGGATGGTAACAGTTGATTATATTAGCCCTAGGACTTAACAGTACTCTATTTTACTGATCTTAGAAAGATAAATCACAAAACTGACCGTCCAAAATTTAATCCTTTTGCCACCAACCCACCTCAGAAATTAAATGGCTATGAATAAATTTTACATCCCATTGCAATTTTTTCTTTACTGTTTAGTCAGGGAGGAAAGGCCAGTAACTTGTGTTCCTTTATTTTTCAGAACCCTCAAAACCAGTCAGGGGAAGAGAGAAAGACCAATAGCCAATTCCAAATCTTTTAACAGGATAAGGTCTGCTAAGTGACCCAAGGACCAGGTGATGGTGTTAAACCAAACAGCAAATTAAGACTACAGCTCAAGAATTCTAAACACAAATATTAAAATGAATACAAGTCATCTTATCTGAAACTATGACAATTCCACTATAAGCATAGGCATGGTTATGTGGTTAAGAAGCTCACTTTGCAGCCACATGCTTTTGGGTTCAATATTACTGTGAGCTTACCAAAGCCTTGCGAATGAATCTGGTAAATGGAAACTGTGTGGTAACCTCTCCCTGTTATTTATGTGTGCTTGTGTGTCTTTGTGTGCGTGTGTGTGTGTGTGTGTGTGTGTGTGTGTGTGTGTGTGTGCTTGTGTATGCATGTTTTTGTGTCTGTGTTTGTCCTCCCACCCAACTTGACAAACAGGGTTGGTTTCTATACATTCCCATAACTTAGCACTTTGCTAAAAGAGATTGATAGAATAACTACAAAGATCAATCTGTTCAACAAAAAACCCTTCAAAACTGAGCCTCAGCATGGCTGCAATCCAATGACTGAAGCAAGTAAAAAAGGTAAAAGAAGGTAATCCACTTCCATGGTCTGGTATATATATGTTATTGATCCACAAAAGGATGAATGGTAAAGCTGACCTTAGTGAAATTTGAACTCAGGGTGCAGAAAGCTGGAACAAATACTACAAGGCATTTTGTTCTAGGCTTTAATGACTCTGCCAATTTGCCACATATGCTCTACTGATTTCCTCGATACACCATCCTCCCTTTACCATATGATATTTCTTTACAAAACTGTAATTTTAGGTGGTATTTTATTAATAATTCAGTATTATCAAGCAGCAACAGATCAGATGGAATAGGAAGAAGCAAGGAAAAAAAATAAACCAAATACAGTGTTATTAGTATTTGTGAAAGCCATATGAAGCGTGACTACAGAATACAAAATGTGAATTATGAAAATTATTAGTAAAAGAAATAAAAAAAAAAAAGAGAAAGAAAATGGAAGAGAATAATGCGAATACTAACAGTGAATGAAAAACAACACATGGCTGTGAGTATATATACATGAAAACATATGTGTGTAATGTAAGATCCTGTTTCTGTACATATACGCACACGCACACACACACACACATACACACACACATACATACGTACATACATACATACATACATACATACATACATACATACATACATACATACATACATACATGCATACATACATACATGTTTATATATTTTACTGTATATTTGTATGCTTGTGTGTGTGTGTGTGTGTGTGTGTGTGTGCGCGTGTGTGTGTGCATGTGTGTGTGTGTGTGTGTGTGTGCATGTGTGTGTGTGTGTGTGTGTGTGCGCGTGTGCATGTGTGTGAGAGTGAGTTGCTTTTATAATTCTTTGAATTACTCCTGTAAATAAATTGGTTCCAATCTAAAAGACAAAGCTCCACCATTGGAATTTAGATTTAAATCAACAATAAAGTACTATATATTTTTCAGAAATGTCTTTTTCATTTATTCTGTTCCAGTTGCAAAGTGAATTTTCAGAAAACAAATTTGATGCTCTCTTTCTTTGCTGAAAATGCAGGCTTTCCCAGACTATTACTTACACGTTTAGTTACATGATTAACCAATTAATCCAGTGTGGCAAGATTACACTGTGTGACAAAATTTTTATTTATTTTTATTGTCTTTGGTCAGTAAGTGTTGTTTCTTATTTGCTTCTGTCTAAAAATCAAAGGAAATGACTACTATTCCCTTTGAGCTTTGCTTTTGGGACTTGGGCATTAGTGTTTTGAAACTAACCTATTTTCCATTACATTTCAAACAGATTCAGTGCTGAGTTGCTGAAGCGGAAATATCATTATAGCAAATATTCTGCTCAATACCACAGATTTGCTTATCAGTTGCTTGACCACTTGAGTATGTATCTTAGTAGTTGACCAATATGTGCATCTCTGACCATATGCAGTAGTAGTGGAGGAGCATCATAGCCATATTTCAAGAGGAATTATTAATATTAACCATTTTCATATCTTCTAGGGTATGAAAGCAAATCGTAAATAGCACTAGCTACCCAAGGACAAAAGTCATCTAACAGCATTATTGATACAAATCATCATCATCATCATCATCATCATCGTTTAACGTCCGCCTTCCATGCTAGCATGGGTTGGACGATTTGACTAAGAACTAGTGAACCAGATGGCTACACCAGGCTCCAATCTGATTTGGTAGAGTTTCTACAGCTGGATGCCCTTCCTAACGCCAACCACTCCAAGAGTGTAGTTATATATGTAGAGAGTGTAGTTATAAATGTAAATTTATAATCAAATTCTGAGAAGCTATAGATTCCAAAAGATGTGACCTTAAATTTCCTCTTTTTCACTAATTATTTGCAAAATATTGACACCTCCTTGACAGCTGAACTCCACAATGAAATTGTTTTCTGTCCTTAACAATTATATCAACAAATTACGTTAGCTTCTTAAAGCTGTTTTGACAAGAATGTCCCACAATTTTCTTGTACTGAAATTTATCTATGCGGTGGTATCAAAATGTTCTTGGACTAGTTCTGTAGCATGCCAACAGATGGCAGTACATAATTGTGTGTGCAGTGAGAGTTAGCAGGGACCTTAATGAGGCTGTGTACTGAGTGACATTGCTGTATTTTCTTCACAAGTTGGGAAATTTGTGTTTTTGTGATCATGTGTATGCTGTCGTCTGCAATTTTGTAATGGACAGGAAATTGGAAGAAGGAACCACCATGAAATTTTGCATTAAACTTGGGAAGTCTGCTACAGAGACAGGTAGCATCCTTCAGCAAGCTTATGGTTATGAGGCAATGGGTCATACACAATGTTTTGAGTGGCACAGAAACTTCTAAAGCAGAACATCCATAGAAGGCAATGAGCAACCTGAAAGACCTGCTGTGAGCGTCATCCCCAGAAATGTGGTATTGTGCACCGAGAATTTGTCCCCAAGGCCCAGACTGTCGATTGAGAGTTCTATTGCAACGTTTTGAAGCATTTGAGGAAGTATGCTTGGTGAAAGCAACCTGATCTATGGAGCTTGAAGAATTGAATTGTTGACAATTACAATGCACTCTGTCACTAAACTCTCCACATTCATGAGTCTCTCAACAAGAAACAACATAGTCCACTTCCATACCTGGCTTATTTGTCAGATTTAGCACCTGCAGACTTCTATCTCTTCCCCAAGATGAAAAGGCAGCTCAAGGGTCACCACTTTAACACCATTGTTGAGATCTAGAGCAAATCACAGAAGGTCCTTGACTTGCTTTGGAACCCTTGTATTGCTGAGCAAAGTGACTATTTTGAAGGAGATGATGTTAAATCAAAAATGAGTTATTTGTTATTAAACCTCTTGATACCACCTCATACATACTCACATCAGAAATAGTTGGTTTTGACATTTGTCCCAGTGCCATCCATTTTACGAATAGTATGGTATATTATTTTGGCAATAATAACGTGCAGCATAGGAAGATAGCTCATTAATATTTCTGGACAGCTGTTGATCATATGTGCAGTTTTTCTCATAGACATATGAGATAACTGATATTTTTCTGTCATGTCTCAATATTCTACAGTCTCTGTTGTTTTTCATTTTTCATCTTTTCTCAACAGGTAATTCGTAGCTATCTCCTGCTTCTAGATTTTAAAGAAATGACACTCAAAACATGATACAATGTAACAGTCATGAGTTTTGACAATACTTCTAGTCAATATTAGTCTCACTATTTTGTCAATGTCTAATTTGCTTTTCATCCTTTCAGGGTCAATAGAATAGGTTGACTAGAGTCAATGTAATTGACTAACCCCTCCCCCAAACTTGCTGGGCTTGTCCCATGATTTGAAACCAATATTAATATCCCTATTAAGTCTGTGTGAAATATGCACAGACTTTTACTGGTACCAAGGATGTTCCTCCAACTGTTTCTCTAGCTGTTCCTCCAGCTGTTTCTCTAGCTGTTCCTCCAGCATTGCCTCCAGCTGTTCTGGGGTCACACAGAATATCACATGGAAGTCAATTAATTAAAAAAAAATGATCTCATTATTAGACACTTGATTGTTGTTGGTGTTTAGCTGGTGCTGTTTGAGGAAAACAATACAGTTTTCAAAGGATTTCTGTGTGGGCCATAAGCTCTTCCTTTTGTCTTTCTTCATAAGTAGCATCATCATCATCATCATCATTTTATGTCTTCCATCTATGCTGGCATGGTTGGATGGTTTGGCAGGAGCTGGCAAGTCAGAAGCTTGTGCCAAGCTTTATTGACTGCTTTGGTATGGTTTCTATGGCCGAATACCCTTCTTAACACCAACCATTTTCTTTAGTGTAGTGGAGGTGCTTTTTTATGTGGCACCAGCAGCAGTGAGGTCAGCAAATAACCTACAAGACAAAACCCCCTCAAAATGAGGTAGGAGAAGCATGGAGAGAGTTGGCCTTGTGCCAGGTGATGAGAGATTAGAGTACGACCTCATGAGGAGAGAGAGAGAGAGAGAGAGAGAGAGAGGAGAGAGAGGGAGAGAGAGGAGAGAGGAGAGAGAGGAGAGAGAGAAGAGGGTGAAGAGAAAGAGAGATAAGAGGGAGGAGAGAGGAGATGAAGATGTGACTCAGGGTACACTCATGTAAGTGTGGAGGAGCCAAGGATTGGACAGGGGAAGTGGTTGGATGAATTCACAAGATTGCAAAAAGAGAGTAGGAGATGGAGAGGAGGGACTCTGTGAAAGATTCCACCTAAAGTTAGAACCTTGCTGGTTTTACTATCTATAGTCCAGGTTGTGTGTTTCAAATGATGTTATAACCACTGGTATAGAAAATTGTGGATATAGCATTAATTCAGATTACTCTCTTAAATGTTGTGCTTATTTTATTCTTTTATTCTTTTATTTGTTTCAGTCATTTGACTGCGGCCATGCTGGAGCACCACCTTTAGTTGAACAAATAAGCCCCAGCCCCAGGACATATTCTTTGCAAGCCTAGTACTTATTCTATCAGTCTCTTTTACCAAATTGCTAAGTTATGGGGAAGTAAGTACACCAACATCAGTTGTCAAGCGATAGTAGGTACAACAGACACACACATATATATACGACAGGCTTCATTCAGCTTCCCTCTACCAAATCCACTCACAAAGCTTTGGTTGGCCTGAGGCTATAGTAGAAGACACTTGCTCAAGGTGCCATGCAGTGGGACTGAATCTGGAACCATGTGGTTGGTAAGCATGCTACATACCACACAGCTACTCCATGTAGTTTTGAATTAACCATGTATAATCTCATAGCTTTGAAATTTGGGGGATGTGGTTGTATATTTATAGAATGATATTGTAGGGTAGGTGCAAGAGGCCAGATCTGGTAGAATAGAATAGAAAACGGGTAGAATATTTGGGCCAGATATGACCAATTTAAATGCTAAAGTAAGACTGGAGGAACCAAGGATCGGATAGGGTGAGTTGTTAGATGAGCTCATGAGATTGTAAAAGGAGATTAGAAGATGGAGAAGAGGGACTTTGTGAAAGATTCCACCTAAAGTTAGGACCTTGGTGTAGAATACTTTGGTTCTTCTATTTTGCTAATATTTTTGTATGACATATTTTCATCAATGTCAAAGTAACTGTTGCACTCATCGTCTGAAACACTGAGGATAGTGGCACAATTGATGTTACTGTCTCTTTTTGTTTTTTGGTTTCTTTTTTGTGAAGTGGCTTTCACACATTCAACAGAAACATTTCACTCATTCAATATGAAGATTTACGTAGACAATATTCCACCAATGTTGCAGTTCATAATACTGTTACACAGTTATTTAATCCAGCTGTTTCTCAGCACTGTAGTTAATTCCTGTGAAGATCTTCAGATTGTCAGCAGAGAATATATGGATTTCATGATGTTGAAGTAAACAACAAACTTATTGATGTCTTGTAACTTGTTTTCTTTTTCCTTATTTGTTACAAGAATTCTGTTATGGCAAGCCATCTTGGTTTGTCAATTTGTATGTATGTATGCTATATATGTATGTGTCTGCATGTATGTATGTATATGCTGGAATGAATGTATGTCTTGTATCTATTTGTGTGTGAGTGCATGTACGAGGTTGTATTAGAAAGTTCCTGAACTAGTTCTGTAGCATGCCAACAGATGGCAGCACATGGTTGTGTGTGCAGTGAGAGCTAACAGTAACCTTCGTGAGGTAGTGTGTCAAGTTACATTGCTGTGTTTACTTTGCAAGTTGTGAAATTTTTGTCCTTGTGATATGCTGTAGTCTGCAATTTTGTCATGGACAGGAAGTTGAAACAAAGAGCCAATATGAAACTCTGCATTAAACTTGAGAAGCCTGCTACAGAGACGGTGAGCATAATTCAGCAAGCTCATGGCAATGAGGCAATGAGTCGTATGTAATGCCTCAAGTGGCACAGGAGTTTCAACAGTGGAAGAGCATTACTGGAAGACGATTTGGAAGACCTCTCACAAGCATCACCCCTGGAAATATGAAGAAAATTCATCAGCTTGTACATGAAGGTCAAGCACAATCAGTGACATTGCTAATATTGTTAGTCTGTTGTATGGGTCTGTGCAAACAATCCTAATGTCTTAATTGATCATGCAGTTTGTCTCCTGCCAAGTTCGTCTCCTTCTACTGACCACTGAGCAGAAAGAACATTGCATCAAAGTTAGTCAAGATCTTGATCAGTGGCATGCTGATGACCCATCCTACATGACGTGGATCATCACCAGTGATGAGAATTGAGTTTACAGCTATGACACTGAGATGAAGCAGCAGTTGTCACAATGGAAGAGGCCTTCATCTCCACAATCGAAGAAGGCACAACAGAGATGCATCTCAGTCAAGAGCTTGCTGATCGTTTTTCCAACATACGTAACGCTGTGCATCAAGTATTCATCTCCCAGGGCCATACCATCAATCAAGAGTTCTATTGCAACATTTTAAAGTGTTTGAGAGAGGACATTCGGCAAAAGTGACTCGACCAGTGGAGTGCGAAGAATTGGATTCTTCATGATGACAATGCACCTGTCACCAAGTTCTCTTCACTCATGTGCTTCTTGCTAAAGACAACATGGTATTGCTTCTGCACTTGCCCTATTCACCTGCTTGCAGACTTCCATCTCTTCCCCAAGATGAAAATGCAGCTCAAAGGTCACGGGGTCACTGTTTTGACACTGCTATCAAGATCCAGAGTGAAAAACGACTTCCAGGTTGGATTCCAAAAGTAGTGGAAATGCTAGAACCCTTGAATTGTTGCACAAGGTGACTATTTCAAAGATGATGTTAACACTTAGACAAATAAGCTATTTTTTATTAAACATAACTAGTCCGAGTACTTTTTAATACCATACATGCATTTGAGTATGGGAATATATGTATGTATGTGTATATTTATTATTGTCAAGCAATATGACAAATAATTAGTCAAGAAGTTACCATCAGTTTCATGCTGCAGGACAGAAGCAGATTGCTTCTTTAGAGCTGGACATACATAAACTCTTGGTTCACACTCAGTAGAAAGAAAAGAAGAGTTATTTCCCTTGGCTAGGTGTATAAAAAAAATTTGAAAATTAGCAGTGTAAATGAAAATTCATAGATTTTAGAGATGTTTTATACCTACTGGTTACTACAACTACTGCTGCTGCTGCTGGTGTTGCTGCTGTTGTTAATGATGATGATGATTTAACATATTCCAAGGGCTGAAGTGTTCAACAGGAGCTGGCAAATAAGAAGATTGTGCCAGTTTGTACTGTCTGCTTAGGCATGGTTTTTATGACTGGATGCCCTTCTTAGTGCCAACCACTTTACAGAATTTTTACTGGGTGCTTTTTACACAACACAGTAGCAGTGAGGTTGCCCAGTAACTTGCAAGACAAGACCCCTCAACAGAGGGAGGAGTAGCATTAAGAGAGGTAGCTTTGTACCAGATGAGGAGAAGTTAGAGAATGAACAGAGGGACAGAAATAGGTGTCTTACAGTAGAAGATACATGGCTACCTCAGCTTCAGAGAGAGAGAGAGAGAGAGAGATGAGAGCGGGAGGGAGAGAGAGAAGAGAGAGGGGAGAGATGGTGAAGATGTGATGGTGGAGTTACCCTCAAGTTACAGGGTGATGTATAAAAGTGAAAATAAGAATTGGCTAGGGTTTGTGGGTGAGTAAATTTGCAAGATTGTGAAAGGAGAATGAGAGATGGAGGAGAGTTAATGTATTGTGTGGGCACAATAATAATAATAATAATAATAATAATAATAATAATAATTATTATAATAATGATAATATATATATATATATATAATATAGGGTAAGATTAATTAATTAATTGATCAATAATTAATAATTCTACCAAGTAGTCAGTATGTTAAAATAACCTTTGCAGGTGAATTATACAAAATATTCTATAATCATATGCATAATTATAATCAGTGGTCAGCTAATTTCTTCACCACATACCGAAATTAGAAATAGATGCTAATGTCATTTCAACTACCAAAAGTATCTCTGAGACAATAACACACTTTTTTATGTAGGCAAAAAGGAAAATGATGAATCCACACAACTTCGATTAATCACAGATGTGTTTTGAGATTAAAGTAAATTATATTTACCTATTTCTCTCCTCAGTGTGACCTCTTCAAAATTTCAAGTTATAAATTTGCGAGTGTCAGGAGAGGAATAAGTAGGGTAAAGGTGGATATGGGCTGATTAGCATATGGGTGTGAATCAGCAGTGAAAAAAGAAACATGGCAGAATATTTGGTAAACAGCAAGCAAGACCTGCTATAATATACTGCTAATGCTGAAGAATTTACCAAAGATGGACTTGAGAGTGCTCATGAATTCTGATCATGAACAGCCAACGAGAAAGAAGAAACCCTAATCCACATGGAATTACATGGTCAGTTCTACTGTGGAACTAACAACTTAAAAGACCAAGAAGCATCATGGAAGTGGCTCAACAAAGGTGGCCTAAAAAGAAATACTGAAAGTTTAATCATTGTTGCCCAGGATCAGGCATTGAATACCAACTCAATGAAAAGGGATATATACCACACAAATGCAATGAACCTCTGCAGAATGTGTGGGAAGAGGGTCGATAGTGTGACTCACATTGTTAGTGCATGTGAAAGTCTTGTGCAGAAAAAGTACAAGGGCAGAGATGACAAGGTAGCCCAAAACCTTCACTGGTTACTATGCTGGAAGTATGGATATGATGTAATGGATGCTAAGTACCAACATACAATGGAAAAGGTAATCAACGAAAAGAGGAAGGCAAAAATCTTCTGGGATTTTGACTTCCAAACAGATGAGGTGTTAGAATACTGTCGGCCAGATATAGTCACCTTTAGGAGGGACAAGAAAAGAGTACCAAATAATTGAAGTAGCAGTGTCAAGGGATCAACATATTATCATGAAAGAAAAAGAAAAGATTGATGAATATGGAAACCAGAAAATTGAGATCGCTAGGATATGGCAGCTACAAGAGTCAAACAAAGGTTGTCCCTATTGTCATCCAAGCATTGGGTTCAATACCACCCAACCTGAAAAAAAAAACATCTGGAAACTTTAGAAATACCCTGCGATCTAGGTGCATTGCAAAAATCCGTATTACTTGGAACTGCATGCATATTGTGTAAAGTACTGTCTATCAGTGGTCCTTGTGAATTGACAGACAGTACAAACCCCCAGTAGACACAATATCTTCAATCAACAACATCACAATATTGGATGCTGTGTGATGTCTTTAATAATAATAATAATAATAATAATAATAATAGCTCTTTCTAATTTGGCAAAAGGCCAGTAATATTAAGGGGTGGGCCTAGTGATTTCTTCTACTACTCATCATGCAATATTAATGAAGTCATTGGGGGAAATTGTTGGTATATTGGCTGGAGAATCTAAATTTTTGTTTATAGTTTCATTCTTGTGTTTGCTATTGTTTTTGTAAATGTTATTGTTATTATGCTTTTTTTTTCCTTTGCCTTGTTGTTGCTGTTTTGGTTGACACTGGTTGTGACAATGGTGGTATTGCTGCTGATTTCAGACAATGGTGGGAAAAAGCTTTATCGAAAATTTTGTTTTCACACTTCAATAAATGTCATAAAATTTTATTCTCTGTTTTCTTCATTTTTCATACGAGGTAAATTTTGAAAACGAAATACGATTTCAGACACTGCAGTTCTGAAATTGAACGAAGCTAGCCTCATGAAGGTTTGTAAGTTTGCTTATAAAACATATGGTAGAACAAAAATATGTGTGACCCCTTCAAAATAACCAAAATTAAACAAATACCTGCAGAAATGTTGACCATGTGTCTTTTCTTTTTATGTACAAAAAAAAAAAAGAAGAAGAAGAAGAAGAAGAAGAAGAAGAAGAAGAAGAAGAAGAAGAAGAAGAAGAAGAAGAAGAAGAAGAAGAAGAAGAAGAAGAAGAAGAAGAAGAAGAAGAAGAAGAAGAAGAAGAAGAAGAAGAAGAAGAAGAAGAAGAAGAAGAAGAAGAAGAAGAAGAAGAAGAAGAAGAAGAAGAAGAAGAAGAAGAAGAAGAAATTTTCTGCTCACTACCAGATCTTGATATGGAAGATTGGCTACAGCAAATATCCTGCATGTGTTGAGAGGAATTCTTTGGGGTTTGCATAATTCACCTTTGGAAACATGGGTGTTTTGTTCAACATCCTTAAACAAGGTACTTTTTGAGTGGGATGAGCTACTTGACATAAAGAAAATTCTAACTGGGTTCCACCTGCAAGGTCATGCACTGTTAATCTTGATATGAGATCACGATGTCATGCACAGATGGCTGTGATGCATGTACCTAATAGTCATGATGGGTATACTGGGCTTCGTATATTTTACCCCAGTGTCCTTTTGATGGCATGCATTGCTCTTTCACTCAATAATAATAATAGTAAAAATAATAATAATAATAATAATAATAATAATAATAATAATAATAATAATAATGGTAATAACAACAATAATAATAATAATAACAATAATAATAATAATAATAATAATAATAATGATAATAATAATAAAATGCCTGGATGCAGTACCAGGCAGTGGTTCTCATGGCTTCTGATCTTAATTGATTGGAAGTGTTATCATGTACATTGTTTTGTCTTGGTATAAAAGATGGGCTACAGCAAATATCCTGCTTAATACCACAGATTTGCTTGTCAGTTGTTTGACCTTAACCAGTTGAGCATGTCCCTTGTTGGCTAACGATATGTGCATCTCTGATCATGAGCAGAAGTAGTGGGGGAGCATCATAGCCATGTGTTGAGAGGAATTCTTTGGGGCTTGAATAATTCACCTTTGGGAATATGGGTGTTTCATTCAACATCCTTAAACAACCCTTATTCGGGGACCTTTTGAGTGGGATGGGCTACTTGACCTGGAGAAAATTTTAACTGGGCCCCACCTGCGAAGTCATGCGCTGTTTATCTTGGTATGAGATCACTATTTCACGCACATATGGTTGTGATGCATGTGCCTGGTGTACCCTTGTCAGACGGGTAGTCATGATGGGTATAATGGACTTCGTATATTTTACCCCAGTGTCACTTTGATGGCATGCACTGCTCTCTCATTCAATAATAATAATAATAACAACAACGACCAACGTTAATCTTGACCAGCAGAATGTCATAAAGGAGTTAGAACCAGTGGAGAGTTACAAATACCTAGGGGTATTTGAAGGGGATGGAATCAAACATTCAGTGATGAGAGAAAGGATCAGAAGAGAATGTTTTTGCAGGGTAAGGGCAATACTCAAGACAAAGCTGAATGCAAGAAACAGGATCAATGCGATCAATACTTTAGCCATACCAGTTGTGACTTACAGTTTCAATATCATTAACTGGTCAATTACTGAAATATGTAATCTTGACAGAAAAATATGAAAACTGTTGACAATGCATAGAATGCACCACCCTAAGGCAGATATAGAACAACTTTACTTACCAAGAGAAGAGGGTGGCCATGGACTTTTACAGCCAGAATTAACAATGAAGATTGCCACAATTGGCTTAGATACCTACCTGAAAAACTCTGATAGCTGGATGTTAAAACTCGTCTCAAAGCATGATAACAAGAAAGCATCATACTCAGTAACAAAACAGGCAAAGGAATATTTAAGTGAATTTCAAATACAACAAATTCCAGAATTAGACATACTGGAAACAAGCACAGAAAAAGCTAAGCGTATGAAAACCTATGCTAAAGCTGCTGCCTTGGATATTCATACAGATAAATGGCAAGTAAAAGCTCTCAATAGCAAATACCCAAAGAGAGCTAATAGTGCCTATGTTAACAAAGCCCTTACTCATCAACGGTTAGGGTCTTCTGGCTTAAAATCAGAAACAGAAGGGTTTATCATAGCAGCCCAAGATCAATGCCTACCTACAAGAAATTACCAGGCCAACATATTAAAGAATGACAGTAGCCCAACCTGTCATGTATGTCAACAACAAAATGAAACCATTGATCATATCTCCATGTGCAGTCTTCCTGTATCTCAACAGGTATGATAGAGCAGCACACTATATTCACTGAGTAATTTGCAAAAACCTGGATCTACCCCATGATAAAAACTGGTGGGAACACAAACCACCTCCAGTGTTTAAAAATGATCACATCTCTCCTCTGGAACTTCACCATTCAAACTAACAGAAAGATAGATGCAAATGGGCCAGACATTATATTGAAAGATTTCAGACAAAAATCATGCCTCCTCATTAATATGACTGTACCAACCAACAGTTATATTTAAAGTAATTGAAAGAAACACAGAGCATTTCAAACTAAGTACAGTAATGAAAGAGTTATATAGATTAGCAAAAAATTTCCTTCGTGTATCAATTAAAGTTGGGACTGGTAAAAGGCTTAGTAGTAGTAGTAGTCGTAGTAGCAGCAACAGCAGCGGCAGCAGCGACAGCAGCAGCAGCGACAGCAGCAGCAGCGGCAGCAGCAGCAGCAGTAGTACTAGTAGTAGTAGTAGTAGTAGTAGTAGTGTAGTAGTACACCTGTCAACGTAGAAGATTTCAATTTATTATCCCTTAATTACAATCAGAAATTGCAATCACTTATATAGATTTTGAGTCAATTACGATATTAAAACGTTCATCAGAGAAGCACTACATACAAGTAGCTCAGAGGTGATATTTCAAATGTCCGGTTAAAGGACCTAACTCTGTCCATGAAGGAATGAAAGTATAGGTTTTTAACCATCACAATTTCAATATCATATTGTTATTCCCTGCTACATTTAAAGATAAAAGGACTCAGATAAATTTATTTGCTTGAAGTTGGTGCCATGCTATATACAACTAAAACAGGTGTGTGACAAGCCATTTGGGATCTTATAACAGATATGTGATGTTTTGTGTACCAGGGTATGCATTATTTATTAATATGTTTATCTGTATACCACATTTTGAAGATGAGGAAATGCAAATGAATCACATAAAATAGGTGTGACTTTTGAAACAGGAATGGCAGTTGGGAGATGAACAAACCTTGAAAGTTCATATATTTCTGTAATAATAATAAAGGACTGAAATCTAATTACTAGTGTAAAGCGTGCTGTAGATAGAATTATTACTGATGGTGATGATGACGATGGTGGTGGTGGTGGTGGTGATGATGATGATGATAGTGGTGGTGGTGGTGGTGGATAATGAATATGATATTGGTGGATAATAATGAATGCTGATGATGGATAATGTTGACGATGATGATGATTATATGTAATGAGAGTTGGTGATATTTGACATTCATAGAGAAGAAAAAGGGGAAAAAACGATAACCGACAATAATAATTACAGTATAAACCATGAAAAAATTGGTAAGTGTGTCTACATTGCATATAACATAGTAAAAATGGGGGTTATATTTCCCACAGAAAACAGGAAAAAAACATGCTAAAAGAATACGAAATATATTTGCATAAGTAGCAATAACTGCTAACTCTTTGCAGTTATATGTCATTTGATTCATCTCCTATTTTATATCTGAATATCCCCTCGCATGTATCTGCATTTAAAATCTGTTATTCTCTTTCATATTTGTGTAAATGAAGTTTGACATTTTAACCAGATTATTTCTCTTCATGTATGCTCATTAATATCATGCATGAATATCTCTTAGAAAACTGATTATCTCACAAAAGCTGTGTTATCACACCAAAAATAAAACCTATTTACTCAGTAATGGTAGTGTTTGATTAAGATGGGAAGCAGTTGCTAGGAAAGTGTGGATGCAGAAATATTTGAAAATGAACATGAAAGCTAACAACAAAATCACTGACACATCATGCTTAGGAGATGGATTCACTTCCATTGTTCTAAAGACTTCCTCTCTGTTTGGTTGAAATATAGGTGTAAATGGAAACATAAATATATTTACAAAAAGAGAGAAAATGCCATATTGGGATGGAATAAATGATGCTTATTGGTTGAATTTTTTACATGCAAAAATGTAGATTTCATTTTTTTTTTTATTAATGTTACAACCTGTGGTCATATATTTTTGGTAAAGCAATCATCATAAAAATACCGTGCTTTTCTAATGATTTAACCCCAGGGAAATAATACACACGATGAGAATTTTGTTTTTAGCATGCTTAAATTTAAATCAATACCTTGATGACAAATCCTCTGATTGATTCCACATGCAAATCAGTAGTAAGTTAAAAATAACATCATCTAACTTCAAATAAATGAAGATTCTTAAACTTGTTTTTAATGAAGGCATTTTCTAATGTGTGCTTACAGCAAGTATGAAACCATTTTAACACATTTATATTCTCAATATTATTTGCTGTGAAATATAAAGAGCAGCTGTATTATTTTACATATAACTCTCAACAAATTTCCAAAAACACATATTAAATTCTAATTAACCATTTTTTTCTCTCCCCCATCTGAAATGTTATCAATATAACTTGATAGAAACAAATATTGGAATATTTTCATTATCGTTATTCTTTTTTTTTTTAACATTTCAATAGATTTTTTTTTATTTTTAGTTCAATAAAATTGCAAATTTATATTATAACATTCAGCAAGTGAAGGAAAAAAAAAATAGAGATTACGAATGCTAAATATATTATTTTCTTTTCTTATCCTCCAAGAAGGAACTTATCAAAATATATAGTGAAAATAATCCCAAGTTTGATTGGCTTTACAATCTTAAATCCATACAAGCATCTTTTTATTACAAGAAAAATACAAATAAACAAGTATTTATCACTTCCAGATATTTCTAATTCATGGATAGAATTTCTCATTTACTATAGTACTAAGCAGAGCAGTTGTATATTTTATTTTTGTATTTATTTATTGTTTGTTGAACTCATGATGCATATCATGACATGTTGAAGAGATCTTGCTGTAAGATTTTTACTTGTTTGTAAGATTTTTGGTTAGTTGTTTCATTCATAATTTTAGCATTTTCTTGAAATAAGATTTCTGATATTTTAAATATATTATTTATTAGCAAATAAACATGTATACAAAACCCTGATGTTACTTAAAGAATTTCCTCTCATGAATATTGATAATTTTAAATTGATTACATGTATGGTTACAGGTCCGTTAACTAACATACACATACGAAGCATACATACCTACCTACCTACATACATACATACATGTACACATATATGCAAACATGCATGCACACATGTGCACATACACACACACATATACATATGCATATATATATAAGCATACAGGCATATATAAGTTAACAGCCTTGTATAAACATGCAACCATAGAAAAATTAATGTACAAAGTACACATATCAGCACAAACTAAAAGAAATATAAATAAACAAAAATGCAATATCGTATCCGTGAAAGTACAAATATCCACAGAAATAAATAGAAACAGTAGTCTAGATATAAAGTTTCCTACTCCAGTTAGATGAAGTTATATATCTTAGTTTAATTGCATCGTTAAAATAATTAAGTAAAATTTTGATTAGTTGCACATTACAGTGCAAGTCTAATAAACAGTGACACATACAGTTAAATTCATGTTTACACATATATATATAAGTGTATATAAGTGTATATATATATATATATATATATATATATATATATATATCATCATCATCATCATCATCATCGTTTAATGTCCGCTTTCCATGCTAGCATGAGTTGGACGATTTGACTGAGGACTGGTGAACCGGATGGCTGCACCAGGCTCCAATTTGATCTGGCAGAGTTTCTACAGCTGGATGCCCTTCCTAACGCCAACCATTCTGAGAGTGTAGGGGGTGTTTTTACGTGCCACCAGCACGAGGGCCAGTCAAGCAGTACTGGCAACAGCCACGCTCAAATGGTGCTATTTACGTGCAACTGGGATGGAAGCCAGACAGCTGCTCTGGCAATGATCACACTCAGACGGTGCTGTAAGTGCTTCACTGGCACAGGTGCCAGTCATAGAATATGGTTCAATTATGATTTCGATTTTACTTGCCTTAACAGGTCTTCGCAAGCAGAGTTTAATGTCCAATGAAGTAAATATACAAATAAGTGAGCTGGCTACACTTCTGGCAGAGGTCACGGATTATGGTCTCACTTGGCTTGCCAGGTCTTCTCACGTACTGCATATTTCCAAAGGTCCTGGTCACTGGCCATTGCCTCGGTGAGGCCTAATGTTCGAAGGTCTTGCCTCACCACCTCATCTCAGGTCTTCCTGGGTCTACCTCTTCCACGGGTTCCCTCAACCGCTAGGGTGTGGCACTTTTTCATACAGCTATCCTCATACATTCTTGCCACATGACCATACCAGTGCAATCGTCTCTCTTGCACACTGCAACTTACGCTTCTTAGGTTCAACTTTTCTCGCAAAGTACTTACACTCTGTCGAGTATGTACACTGACATTTCACATCCATCGGTGCATACTGGCTTCATTTCTTGTGAGCTTACATATGTCTTCAGCAGTCACGGCCCATGTTTCACTGCCATCTAGCATGACGGTGTGTGTGTGTATTACAATAAACACAAAATAATAGTGGTAGTTTCCCACCCAACCATG
This sequence comes from Octopus bimaculoides, assembly GCF_046866305.1. Lineage (NCBI taxonomy): Eukaryota > Metazoa > Mollusca > Cephalopoda > Octopoda > Octopodidae > Octopus > Octopus bimaculoides. The sequence continues at coordinate 90,592,108 of NC_142930.1, read as the reverse complement.
AATCCATTTAGTTTATTATTCTAATGAACTTTTATGCCAAAGTCTTCTTCAGCTTCAAATAAAGCCCAAATAAAATAAATTCCAAATAGGCAACAGGTACATTGACATTATCAATTGCAAAACTTTTCTTACCTCTTACCAACACCATGAGTCTAGAACAGTGAACTGCTGTGTATCTGCTGTCAACTTGTTGCCTGACCTAACAAACAAACCACCCTCTGGGTTTACTAGGATGTACTTTGTGGACTTTTATCGATCTACATATAAATATATCTTGCTGAAAACCTCTGATTTCATAGAGAAGTTGTTACAATTACTAATTTAGACACCAGAATAATAAACACCATTATGTTAGTATGATATTATAAAGGTACCCACTTATTCAGCAGGATGGTGAAGGTTTGTTCAATGTTTGCTTTGAGAAGTTTAACCTTTGAATAAGAATGAATCTGAAGTGGCTTATATGATTACCTATCTTTGCTACAGTCAGAGGCTTCACTCACACAGCCTTGGAGTGTACAGAGATGATGGCTTAGCAGTCATATGCAATATTAACCAACATTCATGATTTAAAGGGTTATTTAAGGAGTAAACTTAACCAGTAACACTAGCTTAATAATAGCCAATTTTCTAGATCTAATACAAGATTAAAATACAGGCCTTTGTATTTAAATCCTCTATTATATCCTGTGTTACTTATCTCCAGCAGAAAGTCGCATGAAGACTTTATGTATATCTAAAAAAATTTTTACCTACTGCTCATCTACAATTGGGAATCTTGCAGATGTCTCTGATATATCTTTGGACTAGAACATATTTCTCATGACTGTCTCCTACTATAATGATACACCAGCTACAAGATGCTTCAGCATGAAACTTGTATATGTGGAAAAACTCTATTGCACACTGGAATAGATCCAAGGTGAGAACATGGCTTAATCGCCATTCGGTTGGATGCTATCATGATCAAAGCCATAAACATTCTAACTTGATTAAGACAACACTTTTCACTAGCATGCAAGTACAATAAACTTTACTGCATGCACAACATTGAGATTATTGAGCTATTTCTACCTAGGAAACACCACTCTGCAGATCACACACTACTATAAAAAATAAACAACCTCACATCCCCATGCCAACACAAATATGTCTGTCAAAATGTTACCATTTGCTGAATCAGATTTTCTTTATCTCTAAAGCAGTTGTATATCTAACATCCATAACACTTGTGGGTAGTATTGGAAGAGTATTACATACAATTCCTTGTAATCATTTTTCAAGATTGAAACCCCCACAACATTTTTGGCTCATTTAGGTCAAGGAATAGGAAAATGCCCATATTTATGTCCCAATTCATCAGGAAATGTTCAAACCAAGTCTCTGAATGCAACACAATAACATGGAGCATAGTCCATAAAACCGTTTTCATACTTCAGTGGATTGAGAAAACACAAGACTTACCGAACAGAAAAGTTCCAGATATTAAAGCAATAAGAGATTTGTCTTAACCAGAGGTGAGTGGCGTTATTCAACAGTCACCATCAGTGGATATTTATTTTGGACATTTTCCAGGTGTTTAACATCTCAAAGTTCACTAACACAAATTTATACATTTCATAAATCAAAACTGGTTTGTTGCTAATTCTTTGCTGGTGTTATTTTTGTTAGTAGAACTATTGTACATGTGTATACCAAGTCAATTTTGATTGTGTGTTACATGTAAAATATACATACACATGTCTGCAGAAGACCCAGCCATTTACACTATGATACAAGATACACTGTACACATTACTCAAAGAGCCACCTCTGCCACACACACAACCACACTGAGTTTGTTTGAGAATAAAAAAAATGATATTGAATGAATTCTCTTTTTGAGGATTTTGTATCACAGTATAAGTGCCTCACTATTCCCCAGATATGTAGAATACTCTGCCACTCACACAACAAACTGGCATTAATTCAATGTCATTTTCTCCAAATCTATGAATGCCAAAATTAATCTGTTTGATTGTGATAGATGTCACATTGTTAGCTTAGTTTTGCCAATGTTAAGAATTATATTCTGCAACAGAACTTCTTACATTCACAACTGATTAGATTCACACCACAGGGAATGAGAACTTATATTAGAAGTTGATATTAGAATTTCTGAAAGTAATAAAAATTGTTTTAAATTTTAGTTTTATTTTCTATGAATCTTAGGTAACATATAACCTATACCAGTGATATGCATCTAACCAACTCTTTATGTGGTACGATCTTAATGGTAAAGTCAAGGAAGAAAATAGTGCCAAGCACTACTTTCCTTCCTGACTTGACTTTTCAGGCTCTTCTTCAGACTGATATGTGGTACATTTAATTTGTATATTCTTAAATCAAAAGATAGGTGAAGGTGGAAGCTTGTTTTAGTGGGTTACATTTTGGGAAGAAATGACTGGATAATTATTATACTGGAGTTTCAGAAGTGAGGTACAGTAAAAGGGATGAGAAAAAGCATAGATATTGCGTTAGGCAGGTTTAAATGGTAGTGATGCTTACAAGGATGCTTCGGATACTGACTGAGATACACTGTGCCATGAAATGTACAAAAACAGTGGGGGTAGGATTGTCTGACTGGAATACTTTATATCATAGAATATGTCTGTTATAATCTTGCTCAATATGCTGAAAATGGCAAGAAATTTTCTTTTATAATAGCTACCAACTTTAGAATAAATTGGCATGGTCATAGATAAGACATTCTTGATTACGGGCCTGATCTGTGACTAAACAACAGCAACAACATTCAGTTGATTATTCTTAGGCATTCAGTGTTTAACACCAGTGACAGAATACAAAGCACTGTCCTTGCAGTCAGTTTTATGATACTCCACAAACTCCACAATCCATATACATTTCCATTTTTACAAATATTTTAATCACCAAATGTTCTTTCATTAGTCATCAACATGAGTACAAGCATGGTTGTATGATTAAGGAATTTGTTTTACAACCATGTAATTCTATGCCTTAGAAGATCTTATGCCTTATTAATTTAATAAAAAAAAAAAATTTTAAAGGCATCAGGGAATTTATCTGAAATATAAAATAGATGAGATATCTGAATACTTATGCTTCTAAATTCAAAACCTGTTGAGGTTGAAGTAGTTTTACATTGAAAGGTTTGGGTATTTTACCTGACAATCTAGGGATTATGTGAATGAATACTGTTAAATATAGATTATGTACGTTTGTATGCATAAATACATGAATCTAAGCATATCACTGCTGTTATATATATATATATATATATATATATAGAGAGAGAGAGAGAGGGGGGGGGGAAGGAGAGAGAGGGGGGGAAGAAGGAGAGAGAGGGGGAGAAGGAGAGAGAGGGGAGAGAAGGAGAGAGAGAAAGAGAGAGTATATATGCTTGGGTGCTTAAATGTATGCATGAATCTGAGCAGAGCAATGCAGTTATGTTAGTGTAGTTGTATATTTACATATGAATATTAAAGTATATGTATTTCTATACTAACACTTCCATGGAGTGCCTTGTGGTGTAACCCATTCTTTTGTACAAATACTTTGTGTTTCTATCAAGTACTTCTTTTTTATAAATGATATATGAATCATAAATATCTATTTTCATACATATGTGTGTATATATACCTACCTACCTACATACATATATATATATATATATATATATATATATATATATATACATACACACACACACACACACACACACATATGGCTTTCAATCAATGTAAATAGGTTTATTTACTTGTTTCCTGCTATTTATACATATATTTGTTTACATGTATCATTAGCTGTCGGTAATCTGAAATAATTTCAAAAGGAATTGAAAATGAGAACTTGGATTTCTGGAATGAAGTGCAGAATACTATTTTTTTTTCACAACTAGGCACAAAACCCATTTGTAAAGGAAAACAGGTAATAATCAATTGACTTGACAGAACATGCCATAACTTGGGGTGATATCTAAAAATACTTAATAGCAAACCAATATGTGTCTACATAAGAGGCATCAAGCATAAAGGATTAGGTAGAAGTATCAGCAGACTTAATATATCTCCATCTTCCTTCACAACAATATTTTTGAGAATCAAAAAAATACAAACATGGAAATAGGAAAAAATATAATTCATGATGCAAAGTGTAAAATAAATATAGGTTTAATGGGATGTTGGAATTTGAAACTTATGCATAAAAAGATTTTCAATATGATTTTATGCTTTGATTTTATTTTTACTATATTCAAAACATGTTGATGGAGTGAGTTAGGTGCCTTTATCATGCTGGCAAAGAATATTGTTTCCAGATTCAGAGTCATCCTGATCAAATTCTATAGGCCAGTGAGAAATTTGTTGGCTTTGCAGCTAAATAACTCTCTGTATAAATATAAGTTCAAAACACGCTATAGCCATTGTGTTATAGGCAGTTTTTCTTGTTGATGTTTAGCTTCTAGTCAACCCTGGTCTAACACTTCTGATCAAAAGTATTCTGATTTTCATCATCCCATCTTTTTCACATGTCCAGAATTACATTGCCTCATGGATCTATTCATATTCATGATGCTAAAATATGATTTAAAAGAATTAGATTGATGTTTCCAGCAGATCAAGATTTTATATAGAGAATCTCTCAGTAACACAACCTGTCTCACTGGCTCAATTTGTCTCTTATTTACTTAATACTTTTCCATTGATTTCAGGCTCTCTCATTGATTGAAAATTCTTTTATTAGCTTATACATTTAAGAAAAGAATAAAACACTATTTTTCTTCATCTCTCTCTCACTGAAAGTAGGTACCAACCATACTTCAAGAGTGCATTTTTATTTATTTTCTTATTCATATTATCATTTTTTTTCTTACTTGTTTCATTCATTAGACATTGGCCATGCTGGTGTACCATCTTGAAGATTTTTTTTCAGTCAAATGAATCGACACAAGTGCTTATTTTTTGCTAAGCCTGGTACTTATTCTAAGTTACAGGGATGTAAACACACAGGCACTAGTTGTCAAGAGATACGGGGGTGGGGCACACACACACATATACAATGGGCTTCTTTCAGTTTCCATCTACCAAATCCACTCACAAGGCTTTGGTCAGCCCATGGCTATAGCAGAAGACAATTGCCCAAAGTGCCACACAGTAGGAACTATGTGCCTATCATATTGCAATATGTGAACAATAATATTGTTGCTTACAGGTTAAGACATATCAAATGATTTTTTTTGTAAAGCACTGTTCTTTCATTTTTCTCACAAATGTTTATAACTTATAAGATATTTGCACACTCATAACTACATATAAATTTATATGTACTCCATTTTAAACTCTGCAATTTTTTCTATATCAGGTGAACACGTCGCCAACTGGTCATCAAGTGGTACTGGGTGGGCGAACCACTAGACAGATTAATGGAGCTCCTCAGAGGTGTCCAACTTCATAGTGGGCCACCTGTTTCTCAACATTTCCACTCAACTGACAATTCCACCAACACCTTTTGGTTTTCAGCATGACTACTACCATTGCATTCCCAATTAGGGCTCACTTTTTTCTTTCAAAGGCAACAAAGGTTCACTTTTTCTTTCCAAACCTATACACCTTACAGTCTCAGTTCCCCACCTCAAATCTTCTAATCTCATTTTTCTCCCTTCCTCCACCTCATTCATCTCTTCTTTCAGCTTGCTTCTTTGTTCCTACCCCACCATCTTTCATGTGGCTCACCCACACCCACACCATCTTCTACTACCCATATCTCACCCTCACACTCACCTATTTCTACATCCTTGCTTTCCTGCTACTCCATACCTCCACACCTTCATACATGCATATACACATTTCATCTTTTCTGCCATCTTCCCTCTTGACATCTCATGAGCACCAATGTATACACACACACACACACACACACACACGATCATCATCTTGCCAACATATGCAGGAATGGCTGTGTGGTAGGAAGTTTTCTTCCCAACCACATGGTTCTGGGTTCAGTCCCACTGTATGGCATTTTGGGCAAGTGTCTGCTACTATAACCTTGGACTGACCAAAGCCTTGTGAGTGGGTTTGGTAGATGGAAATTCAAAGAAGCTCAATGTATATGTGTGTGTGTGTGTGTGTTTGTGTTTTCCCTCCTGCCATCTCTTAACAATTGATGCTGATTTGTTCATGTCCCCATAACTTTACAGTTCAGCAAAAGAGAATGACAGAATAAGTACTAAGCTTACAAAGAATAAGTCCTGGAGTTGATTTCTTGGACTAAAACCCTTCAAGGTGGAGCTCCAGCATGGCTATAATCTAATAACCGAAACTAGTAAAAGAAAATGAAAGAATACCCCCTAGATACCTACTCTTCACCCATGTACACTTTCACACTCACATCTTGCCATTTGCTCACCCTCTTGTCTTCCTGACACATATTCATGTGGCCACTAACTTTCAACTTACATGCACACACACACACAGACAAACAAACACACTTGCACAAGAATCCACAGCCACTCTCACACATATATGCATACACTCACTCACACACACACACACACACACATCTCATTCACTCCCACATTTCATGAAATTTCATATTTAGATGCTTTTATTAATTTCATTCAGTTGATCAAGATAATTAAATCTTGAAATTGAATGGTTTTGATTTACTATCAGGTGGCTTTTGGTTAACCCTGGATATATATATATATATATATATATATAATACAAATAATAAATGAGTATATGCATATATACATACATGTATGTACATACTTACATCTACCTGTATATATAGATGCATATCTGGGTACAGGACATTGCAAACAAAGCATAGACAAAATGATAAACGAGTACAGAAAACACACAGGCCACATAGAGAACATCTCCTTCATCAGCTCCCCCATTCTAACACAGGCGTTTCGAAAAGTAAAGAGGTATGATATGAATATATTTATTTCACCAGTTGATATCCATAAGATTAAGATTATTTCGCAGCCAACATCATAGGACTATACTTTTTACCCTTCTATATTGGTTTACCATGTGGTTTGTAGCCTGGTCTACTAAAGGAGGTTTTTTTTGTTAGTACCACCAGATTATATAAATCCATATATTGTGCATTAAATTCATGTGTGTGTATATGTGTGTGTGTTTATGAGGGCACATGGCCTAGTGGTTGGGGTGTTGCACTCATGATCCAGCAATTGTGATTTCAATTCCTAGAGCGAGTAGTCTTGTGACCATGCAACAGAGGCTCATGTTTGCATATCATCAAGTCTGTTCTTTCTCTGCTCGGATGTCTTCTGAGCTCACTGCTAATGACAAGGTTGCATCTCTGTATTTCATGTACGATCCATCTGTTAGGTTTCTATACAGTTTCCATCTGCCAAATTTTGCTCAGAAAGTATGGGTCAACCTGAGGATGTAGAAAATGGGCAATTGCCCAAAGTGCTACAAGCTACAGGATCACACATAGGAACTGCAATTGTCTGCATGTGTATGGTGTAGGCAGTGTGCATGTGGTGTGTTTGCAGCGTGCATGTGATGTGTGTGTGGTGTGTTTGTGTAGATAGTATGCATGTGGTATGTGTGTGATGGCATGTATGTGTGTTTGTGTTCACATCAGTTAATTTCAATTTAGAATGTATAGGCTAAATTGAAAATACGGCAATGAATTACCTAAAGTACTATACCATGTCTTCCAGTCAGAAACCACATAGTTGTAGAGTGAACTTCTTAACCATACACCCATACAAGCACCAACGTTGAGAACAAGTAGAGTGTTTAGTGATTAAAAATCATAAGGTTACAAAGCAAACTTCTTAATTACACTGCAGTTTCTGTCTGCACTCATTCATGCTCTTTCTCTATAATTTTTTACATCACAGCTGAGTGCTATCCTTATTTTCATCATTTTCATTTCTAGTCTTGTTAATTTACTTTACTTCCAATAGAAGATATAACAGTAGTTATCACAACTGAAACAATTATGATATTAATAACTATTATTTTAGCTTTAGCATTTATTTCAACTTTAGGTATTAATCTCATGTGTATATATACTCTTGATATTATTTGTATGTGCTTTGCAATTCAGTTTATTAACTTCTGAGTATCTTTGAGATTTCTTATCTGGATATAACTGATATTTTTTATTAGATGTTTTATCTGTTCAAAGTGGGTTTTGTGAGTGCTTCTAAACTAGGTTTTAATAGCATTTCTATATGGAATTTCTACGCTGCTGGTTACATGTGCTCAGTTGTATGTCATCTTCAAAATACACTTTGAGCTTATTCTTATAAAATCAATTATTTGGTATCATCCCATAGCATGCTTATTACATGTAAAGTTTGGTTTCATATAATGATTAAAGGCATAGGTTCCAGATAAAAGAAGAATGGAGAAATCACATTCTCTTTGAATATTCCTTAATTATTATTATTATCATTATTATTATTATTATTATGCAGTAGTTTTATTTTTATAGCGTGCTTTCACTTCACTACGGAGCACAGCTGTGTGCCTTGGGTATGTGCTGTGGTTTGCTGTGATGCTCTTATGGTTACTGTATTGAAAGTGTTTTGCGTAGGATGTGTGCAGTGCCCAGTGGTGCAATTTTCTGTATGTTATATATATTTGTAAGTCCTGGTGTTTTTGTTATGTATTTGTCTGAATATTTTTTTATCATATCTAAGGCGCCTACTATGATAGGAATTGCTTCTGTTTTTAGATTCCACATTCGAGTTTCCTCTATTTCTAGGTCTTTGTATTTTGAAAGTTTCTATATTTCTTTTAGGGAAACCTTGTCATCTGCTAGTATTGATACATGAATTAGAAAGCATTTTTTTTTCATGATCTCTGACAACTATACCTGGCCTATTGGCATTAATTTCTCTATCTGTGTGTATTGGCATATCCCAGAGTATGGTTGCTTTCTCGTTTGCTGTGACCTTTTCTGGAGTGTGCTGTATTATTATTATTATTATTAGTGCTTCTTCTTTCAATTTTGTGTCCATTTCTTGCTAAGTGTCTTCCTGACACCCAGAGAAAAGAAACTCACTGTATACATTGATAGGCCATTTAAATAAACACACCAGATTATTCATGTACAAAGTCAAGTTATGTGAGGGGAAAAAGAAGAAAAGGAAAAGAAAAAAGAAATAAAAAGGAAAAAAGAAAAACGGAAAAGAAAAATTTACATTGATTGTAATCATTCTCACAGCAACAATGCTCTTCTTAATACAGGTAAAGTACCAGTTAAAACAATCTTTTGCAATTCTTGCATGGATGATAACCCAGGGATCATTCTCAAATAATTTTCAGTTCCTTTTTTCATCATTCAAAGTACTCTTACAATCACTGGTATTATAACTGCCTTAAGATGCCACATTTTTTTCAGTTTCATTCACCAAATCTTTATATTTTCTAAACTTGTCAAATTTTCTTGCCAAGATATTATAATCACATGTCAATCAATAAACAGATTCTATTGTTTTGCTCTTTCACAACAATATCCAGTTTATTAGCTTTGATGGTTCTGTTGATATGTACTGAAAATCCCAAAGAATCATTACATTTTCTTCCTCATTTACAGCTTCATGGTGATGTTTATATGACTTATCACGAGTTTTGATTTTAAAATGCTGACATATTAACCAGTGTAGATATTGGCTCTGTTATGTCTTGGCTTATACTCTTTAAGTGCTTAAACTTTGCATCCAGAGATTAGGTGGTCCATCGTTTTAATCTCATCATTGCAGCATTGGAAATTTGGATCTACTCCATTTTCTGTTACCTTGACTTCATAGTTTCAGGTCAATAATCTTTGATTTTAAGCGGCTAAGATGAAGTTTTTGCTCACTGCCTTTTGTCCTGATGAGTATGCTCCATAGCCACTGATGAGTATGCTTCTAGTCAACATCAGCTTGTCTGCTACAGGCCACATAATTACCACTAGCTTAAAAACCACCCAATGGGGTGGCTTTTAAGCTAGTATATAGCTTTTAAGCAACTGACTCTGAATGAGAAGATCTGCAAACAGATCTCTGACTTGTTTTGGAGAATTTGTTGCAATTGTTTCCTCTAGAGTTATATCCCACTGGGCAGCTAGAGACAATATGATTTATTGTTTCTTGTCCATCTCTACATATTCTGCAGTTACTTATGCTTCTACCACCTTCTATATGCTGTATATATAACCTTTCTATGTCAAATTTTGAGTGGGGTGCATCCTAAATCCTGTCATTATTTTTCTTGTTTTCCTGTCTATTTTGATTAGTTCATTTAGAGTTGAGTTAAGGATATTGTAGCTTTAACTTATAACTGGGACAGCTGAAGTGTTGATACCTATTATCTTGTTTTTTGCATTCAGCCCTATTTTCAGTATCAATCTAACTCATCTATAGTATTCTTTTCTTATTTTCTCTTTTGTTTGTGTGTGTTGTATCCTATCTAGTTCATTGATTATTAAATATTTGTTTGTCTGGCTTTAGTCTAATTCTCTTATTTCATTTGCTTTGTCTAGTATGATGTTGCTACTCTTAACAAGGTTTCCTCTTTTCAAGGTTGCTTTGGCCCATTTTCCTAAGTCAAATTTCATATTTCTTTATTGGTAAATCCATGTACTGTCTGTAGTAATGTTTCCAGCTGTTTATTATTTGTAGCGTACAGTTTTAGGTCATCCATATATAAGATGTGGTTGATTGGTTCGTCGTAACATTTGTATCGCATCCATTCCTGTTTAGCATGTCAGATAAAAGTGTCAGTGCCAAGCAGAAAAGGAGTGGAGAGAGAGTATCTCCCTGGAATATTCCTCTACTAATGGGATGTCTTTGGTTTTTATGAGTCCATCTTTTGCTTGGAGCTGTAGAACTGTCTGCCATTTATTCATAGAGTGCTGTATATATTTTATGATTATTGTTCATAGCTAGTGTTTCTAGGATCCATGTTTAGGGAATAATATCAAAAGCCTTTCAGTAATCGATCCAGGCCATACTTAGACCTTTCTTCTCTCTGCGGCTGTCATCAGTTATATATTTATTGATCATTAGTTGATCTTTACAGCCTTATGAGCCCTTGCAGCATCCCTTCTGTTCTTCTGGAAACAGGTTGTTTTCTTCCAGATGATTGCTCATTCTCTGCGATATTATTGCAGTAAAGGCTTTTTAAATTGTAGGGAGAAAAGTAATTGGTCTGTAATTTTGTAGGTTCGCCATTTCAGTGGATTTGGGAATTAGGATACTTTTCCCTTCTGTGAGTCATTCAGGCATTGTCTCTGGCTCTGCTAGTATGTCATTATATTTCTCAGCCAGCGTTTTATGTGTCCCTGTTAAGTATTTTAACCAGAAGTTTTGGATCTTATCGTGACTGGGTACCTTCCAGTTGCTCAGTCTTTCCATTTTTTGTATTCTTGTTTGTGAGAGCAGTTGAGTTTATTTCAGATATTTTTATTTAAAAAATCATCTCTGGCTAATCGTTGAGAGGATGCTGATGTTGCCTTGGTGGGGGTTTGAGCTCTTTGAGTGCTTTTGTTATTATTGTTAATAAGGCAGCAAGCTGGAGAATCATTGGCATAAAAGAGAAAATGCTTAGTGGCATTTGCCCATCGCTATTCTATGATTTCAAAGTTGACTTTGTTTTTAATCCTTTAGAAGTTAATAAAATGCATTCCAGTGAAGTACTGGAGTCACTGTAATATACTACTACTACTACTACTACTACTAATAATAATAATAATAATAATAATAATAATAATAATAATAATAATAATATGAATAATAATAATAATATGAATAATAATAATAATGATAATAATAATCATAATATAGAAAGAATTTGACAAGATCACTAAATATAGACTTGCTAATAGAAATTGAAAAAATGTGGCACCTCAAGGCAACTACCATACCAGTGATTGTAGGATCTCTAGGAATGATAAAAAAAGGTACTGAAACCTATTTGAAAATGATACCAGGCTTACCATCCCTACAGGAAGTGCAAAAATCGTGCTAACTGGAATGACTCATGTACTGAGAAGAGCATTATCGCTGTGAAAACAACATCCATTCATGAATTTTTTTTTTTTTCTTAAATACATGTTTTACCTGTGAATTTGCGTGTGTAAACTGGGAATGCATACAACGAGTTTCTCTGCCTTAGGTGTACGGAAAACACTCGGCGAGAAATGGAAGAAAATTTGAAGAAAGAAGAAAAATAACAACATAATAATAATAATAATAATAATAATAATAACAACACAGCATTAGAGCAGAAGAAAACAACATAGCATGGTATGTAAAAAATGCCATAGAACGACTATTATTAGAAGTAGGAAGGTCAGACTTGTGTAGGATGACAGATTGCAAAGATAAAGCACTATACAAGAAACTGAAAACGAATGAAACAGAAAATAGGTGGGTAAAGAAAAGAATGCATCATCAATTTCATAGGGATGCTGAAGATAAGACAGATAGAGAAAAAAGATGGCTGTGGATGACTAAAAGTGATTTAAAACCGGAAACGGAGGCCCTAATCTGTGCTGCCCAAAAGCAAGCACTAAGAACAAACTACATAACATACAGAATAGACAACACAGCAGAAAGTGATAAGAGCAGAATCTGTGGACAAAATGGTAAAACCGTGTGGCATATTACAAGCCAATGTATGTCACTAGCCCAGAAGAAATATAAGAGATGCCACAACAATATAGCCAAGCTTGTCCATTGGACACTTTGCAACAAATATGGACTTGACAGAGCATAAAATTGGTACGACCACAAACCTGAAAGCATTGTTGAAAATAGAAATGCAAAGATCCTACAGGATTTTATGATTCAGTGCGACCACGAGATTAAGAATAGGAAGCCCGACATAGTCCTAATTGAGAAAGAAAACAAACTATGCTGGATCATAGACATAGCATGCCCAGCCGACAACAAGGTATGCGATAAGGAAGAAAGAAAAGTTGAGAGATATGACAGGTTAGCTTGGGAGGTTAAGCAGTTGTGGCCGATGAAAAAGGTAGCAGTAGTACCAATAATTGTCGGAGCTTTGGGAACAGTGAGCAAAAAATTCGAAAAGTATGTGGAACAAATAGGGGCTGCAATAAGGGTGGAGCACTTGCAGAAAACAGCACTGCTTGGGACCGCTCAAATACACCAGAAAGTACTCGAAAAATAAGAGTTGTTACCTTAGTTCAGTGGTAGTGAACAGCTAACACTGTAATACATCTCGAGCGTTAGAAACTGTGCAAAGGCAACAATAATAATGTTAATACTGATTTATTTGCAAGGGAGATATAACAAGATTTATTAGATTCCTGCTTTTTTGAAAGGTATAGCCAAGAAAGTGAAGTTGATTAACTTTTGCTATGAATTGAAATGAATTTGTAAAATTATATTCCTGCACAACTGCTTCCCTGTTGTAATACTCACTCCTCATAAATCATTTTATAATGATTTTTGCTATATCTGTTTGTGTTTTCCATCATAAATGGAATGAACTATGATCTCAAACATAGGCAGAAAAACCAGACATTTGAGGAGTAGTGTGCAGTTATAACTGGTACTTTACTGATACTTATTTTACCAAATTTGGATGAAAGACAATGTCAGCAAGATTCAAATCTGAGAACATGAAGAGACATTCTGCAAAGCATTCAATTCAGTGTTGTACCAGATAAGCCAATCATCATTTTTATATTGGAGAAAGAGTGATAACAATTTTGCAAAGATATACAAATGAGAATAATGATTTAATAATTTGACATTAAAGGGAAGTGTATGGAATAGTCATAGTATTTGTGTCTTTCTGATATAGATTAGTGAAGTGATTAATGTTCTGCTTGATAGAATTCTTAGAGACATTAAACTGAAGTAATGCTTCATCTTGCAGACAAGTAAACTACAGCAAATTAACCACAACTGGTCACATTTTAGGTGCCAGACTGCGAAATCGAGTAGTTAATTTAAATTCTGGCAGCACAGACATTTCACCCTGTCTGGATAATATTTATCCCCACTTAAATGTAGATGTTCTGTGAGAACAAACTATACTGCCATAGATAACATGAGAGAACCTCTCATTGGCTTTTGGTGCAAAACACACTTTTGTTCACCTCCCCTGCTAGTGATATGAACAAGAGTACATTTTGCATCAAAAGCAGATATGAGAGTCCCTCTCATGGTATCTATCACAGTATAGTTTGTCCTAAAAGAACATCCACATTTAAGTGGGCAAGTCTTGCATTTTAGGTGATTTGAACCTGGAAATGAAATTTATCATGCATCTATGTTGTTGTGTTTGTTGAATGTTATATTGCATTTGTCTGGGTCAAATAAAATAATTGATAAACTTATAATGCTTCTGGGATAGTTAGAACTGCTTTTGCATATCAGTAATTCTCCTATTTGTGTATATGTAGTTGCATATTCTGTATTGGTTATGACATTTATTGGCCATGAATTATACCAAATTATTTCTATATTAAAATGTGTTAAAATGAACATTGATTAAGCTATGTATTATCAACATTGGTCAATTTAAACACATGAATTCTCAAAATACCTATGCCAGGCTTTCTATTTAAATTATATATGAAATATGCTAAATATCAATAGTAATTAAATATGAGAAATATGAGATGTGGTAGGTTTATGAAATTAATAAAAGCAGTGTAAGAAATCAAAATATAACATCAATTAAAGCAACATCAATTCAGACAGGATTAATGTTTGTAAAGATCCGTAAAGATCCTTCCTTTACAGGAAAATATTGTCTTCTTTCTTTCATAAACATTGAAGCCAATAACTGTCAATATGTGAACAGCTACTGCAAACCTCTGCCAACAATTTAGCATTGCTCAAATTAAATGAAACATTTCCCTGACAAAGAGCAACTGCAAGCATTGAAAAATGTTGTAAGAATTTATAAGATTAATCTTGAAGCAGATTAATTGCTGGAAGCCTCATATAATATGCAAGCTTTTGAAAGAGAACAAATTATTCTCTATTGATTTCCCCTTCATTTTGCCAAAACTATGAAACAGGTATCTCAACAAACAATTTTAAGTTCTATTGAATAAAGTGCTAACACTGAAAAGAAAAAATGTTTTCTATTCTATGAATATAAGTGTTTAATTAGTAACATAAAGCAAGCAACAAAAAATACTAAAATCTTTAGCTCTATTGTTGGTCTCATGAGAAAACAGAACTACATTTACTACAATAATATAAGACAATAGTGGAAATTTTGATGTTATTAACTTTTATTGCTTATTGTACAAAATATCTCTATTGAAATTGTTATTATTCAGATCGCAATCCTTATCAATCATATCATCATTACGATCATTATATTATTATTTCATTATCATCACTGTTGCTATTAATATAGACAATTTTTCACTGAAATTTAAAGTTTGATTTTCTAAGCCCTGTTGATGAGATATGTGATACTCAAAATATCCTATTCCTATTCTGTTTTATATATTCATTTTTTCAGGAAGGCCTAACAACATTTAATAGAAAGCCCAACGAGGTTTAGGAAATGTTATTAACCAGTATATCATTAAAGAAAAGAAAGATTAATATCCCATAACAGAAATATATGAATATCAATAACTTTATTAATAATATTGTTGTTGCCATTATTATTGTAGATGATGTTGTTATTGTTGTTGTTATTGTTGCTGCTGCTGCTGTTGTTGTTGTTGTTGTAAATAACTTTTTAAATAGTTATCATTGCTTTTATTACCACTAGAACCCATTCATGTGTACTAAAAACATATTACAAAGATATTACATGTAAAGATGTACAAAGCTTTCTAAAAATGGCTGTAAAGAACTAAAATGTCTTTATTTATGAATTTATTGAAAAATGATTAATAAAAGTATATAAAGACTTAATATAATTAAAAGAGGGCAATTCACCTAAACGCAAGTGAGAAATCACAACATGAGTTAGAGCACAGTGGTGGTCAGCATTTATATGCATGGCAAAATTAAGAGCAGATTTTAGTCTGTGTTGTATGTGTGTGTGTGTGTATGTATCTGTGTATGTATTTATATATATGTGTGTGTGTGTGTGTGTGTACTCGTATGTGTGTGTATATCTATGTGCTAGTATATATGTGCTTGTATATATGTATATGTGCATGTATGTAAATATGTGTGTGTGTGTGTTTCTGTGTGTGTGTGTGTGTGTGTGTGTGTGTGTGTGTGTGTGCATGTGTGCATGCGTGCATGCATGCATGATTGTGTATATCTTTTATCTTTTACTTGTTTCAGTCATATTAGACTGTTGCCATACTGGAGCAATGCTTTAAAGAATTTTAGTCAAATAAATCAACCCCAGTACTTATTTTATTTTTTTAAGCTGGTACTTATTCTATTGGTCTGTTTTGCTGAACTGCTGTATATATATATAAATCTTGTATATATATAAACTCAACCAACCATAGCACCATTCCTTTGGGGGTAATTTTTCAATATTTGCAGTAAAATAAGCATTAATTTTTTCATTCTAATGCTTTGTTTTCCTTTCTTTGCAGATTACATTATACCATAGTAGTTACATATATATTGATTTCGCCACTTTAAAATGGATTTAGATCAGACCCATATCAGACACTGTATGCTATATGAATTCAAAACGACCCTTCAGTAATAGAAGTGGCAAGAAATATTTGTTCTGCTTGGGAAAATAAAGTTCAGACATCCAAACAATGATTTTGTCAGATTTGTTGTGGTAATTTTCCTACAGTAGATTCCCCACGATCAAAATAATGTAGTTCTGTTAATATTGAGCCTCAGAATTCTGCAATTGGAAAAAAAATCCAACGTAAGCTGTATGATAAGTGGCAAGACAGTTGAATTTAAGTCTTCGTGCCAGTGACACATAAAAGCACCCACTACATTCTCGGAGTGGTTAGCGTTAGGAAGGGCATCCAGCTGTAGAAACTCTGCCAAATCAGATTGGAGCCTGGTGTAGCCATCTGGTTCACCAGTCCTCAGTCAAATCGTCCAACCCATGCTAGCATGGAAAGAAGACGTTAAACGATGATGATGATCATCATCATCATCATCATCATCATCATCAATCATCTTCAGGAAGAACTGAAGAAGCATCATCTGACTGATTCTCAGCTAAACTAAAACACTGATGTTTGCTCACCATTAAAGAGATGACTTGCTACCAAACCTTTCCTTGGTGGTATCATTGCAAGAGATGAAAAAAAAAATGAGTTCTTTATAGTTATATCCAATGAAAAGAACAATGGTTAGCACCCAATAAAAAAAGGAGACTCCCAACCAGAACTACACTCCAGAAAGTTGTGCTCTGTGTTTGGTGTAAATGTGAAGGGTATCAGATATCATAAGGTGTTAAAACAAAGCAAAAAGGTATTTTTATCACTTGAAAGCATTGCAGAAAAATTTACTGGAAAGGTGCCCTTCATTAGTCAGTCATGAAGTGGTGCTGCTCTTGCATGATAATGCCAGACCACATAATGGCCAAGTCATTCAGAAAAAGGTTCTGGCACTAAACATGGTGGATATGACTTATCCATTTACTCTGTCGATCTTGCTCCAGCAGACTATCATCTTTTCAGATTATTGCACGATTATTTTGAGAGAAACTAGTTTATTATTTGTGAAGAGATAAAAAAACTATATTGAATATTTCTGTGCTTCAAAGACCTCAAGAACTTTATGCTTGAGAGATCAATGATTTACCAAAGAGATGGTATTATGTTATCAATAATGAGAGGTGTATCTTGATTAAATATATCAGAGAAGACCAAAGAAGTACTTGTTTCTTTCCCATCTTGAAATATTACAGGTCTTTCTTTCTAACTTAATATATACATAGGTGTGACCATGGCTGCATGGTTAAGAAGTTTACTTCTCAGCAATGTGGTTTCAGGTTTGGTCCTACTGTGTACTAACTTTGGCAAGTATCTTCTATGTCCCAGAAAACAAAAGCCTTGTAAGTGGGTCTGATAAATGGAAGATGAAATAAACCTACAGTATATATATTCATTCTTTTATTTGTTTCAGTCATTTGACTGCAGCCATGCTGGAGCACCACCTTGAAGGGTTTTAGTCAAACAAATAGACCCCAGGATTTGTTTTCTAAGCCTAGTACCTATTCTATCGGTGTCTTTTGCTGAACCACTATGTTACAGAGCATAAACACACCAACACCGGTTGTCAAGTAGTGATGGGAACAAACACACACACATATCATATATATATACGACGGGCTTCTTTCAATTTCCATCTTTTAAATCCACTCACAAAGCTTTGTTCAGCCTGAGGCTATAATAGAAGACACTTGCCCAAGGAGCCACACAGTGAGACTGAACCCAGAACCATGTAGACGGGAAGCAAGCTTCTTACCACACACCCACTCCTGTAAGTTTTAGTTGGTAATACAGCAAAAGAAACTGATAGAATAATTACTGGAGTCAAGCTATACTGAAATAATTACAAGAGCAAAGGAAACAAAGTTAAGTAAATGGCTTGTTTCACTCGTGACAACCACTATCATCATCGTCTTCGTGTAACGTCTGCTTTCCATGCTGACATGGGTTGGATGGTATGACTGAGGACTGGTGAGCCAGAAGGCTACACCAGGCTCCAATCTGATCTGGTAAAGTTTCTACTGCTGGATGCCCTTCCTAATGTCAACCACTCCGAGGGTGTAGTGGGTGCTTTTTGCATGCCACCAGCATGTGGGCCAGTCAGCTGGCACTGGCATCAATCACACTTGAATGGTGCTTTTTACATGCCACAGACATGGATGCCAATCAGGCTGTCATCAGCCATGGGAATGACTTCACTTGACTCAACAGGTCTTCACAAGTGCAGTTTATTGCTCAATGATTAAAGGGTACTCTTAAACGGGCTCGTTATGCTTCACTGGCATAGGCCATGGTTATGATCTCACTTGGTTTGCCAGGTTGTCTCACTTGCACACCACTTGTGATGCTTCTTATGTCCAACTTTTCTCTCAGGGCACTTACACTCTGTCATGTATGCACACTGACATTACACATCCAGCGGAGCATACTAGCTTCATTCTTAACCCAAACTTACACATGTCCTCAGCAGGCATGGCCTATGCTACACTCTCAGAGCATCCCCCACTGGTTATTGACTTGGTCACATAGGTAATGGAAACTATCACCTACTTGTAGTTTTTCCCCTTGGCATGTGACAGAAGCTGTTTTCTGCACATTTTCAGTGTTTATTGCCCCTGAGCATTTGCCACACACAAAAACTATCTTCCCAGTTAGCCTTCCATTGATATTGCTGTACCTCTTGTTCATCCATAGCTTACACTGGGTACATCCTATGGAGTTTTTACCTATGCCTTTTCTACAGATCGAACAGGGCCATCATATTCTAAATGTACCCGATCTGGTTCTCAACAAAATCTCTCAAACGATTGCAGAAAATATTTTGAATCTGAAAATATAGTCTAGAGTTGAAAGATCAGCAACAAAACAGTGAAGTTAAAGAAACATTAGGTTGCTCTGATTAGATCCAAGAAAGCTATAAACCACTTTGTTACCACTAATCCTCGAGTTATGCTTTCAAATATCTCTGAAAACGTTTTTACAAATTATTGAAATGAAAAATTAAAATGGTCTTGCATTTATAAATCATTTAAAATCTGTAAACCATGTATAGAACAATCTTTGTAGTAGCTTCTGATAAATTACATAACCTCTAAGTGTCTAAGGCATTTTAATGTGCTGTAGTATCACCACATGGGATAAGATATTATAATTTTGACATCAAAGATTCTGCATCAAATCATTCCTGTTTCACATTACTTACAAATTTTTTCTCTCAAACTTTCTTGAAACAGACATTTATTTTCTTTGCACTTTGACTCTTCACTGATTAATGAGTGAAATATAATACACAGTTTCGATTATCTTATTTAAGTAGTACATTATTATTTATTGTTTTTTAAATATTGTTTTGTATTTTCATAAATATTCCATTTCAAAAGCATATTGTTAGTAGCGTTAGCTAATTTTCAAACTGAAATATATAATTGAGTTATTGAGTTAACTTTTAGAATTGTAAATATTTTATTTTCCTTTGGCTATTGTAACATAAAATGTTTATAGAAATAAATGCTCATAGTTCCAAGCCAAATATTCAGATATTTCAAATTCATATTGAAAAACATGTAAATTTGGCTTTTTCTAACCTCTTTGTGATGAAGAATATTTTTTTGTTCAAAAACATTTTTAAAATGCTATAAAAATGCTAACTGCATGAGTGTCAAGAACCAATATTTTATAGGATGAAAAAATAAATAATGCATTGGTGATTACATGGTATATGCAAACTTATTTTTTCTCATTAAGAAGAAAGTCTAAAGTTAAAATGGTTTGCATGATAGCATAATATGAATTTTTACAGTTCTTTTCTTAATTGGAATGCATTTTAAGTTTTATTATATTTTATTTAGATGTATAGAAGACTTAGAAAAATTACAGGCTTCCCTTCATCTTAAAGCTAAAGCATTTTTTAAAATATTGTTAGCTAAAAGTTCTGACAATAATGCAGGGTTGACAACGCATCTTCAGGATCACATAGTTTAGGAATTGAGAAACTTTGAATCACAAAAATATATTTAGCTCTCATTAGAAAATCTTTCAAATTTACAAAAGTATTTTTAAGCAAGCAGTGTAGTCCATCTGTGAAATGGCTTTGCTTAATATGTATAAAGTTGTGTTTTGAAGGCAAGTAATGGGTGCATAAAATAGTTTCAGTGAGATATACAGAAGACTGACAGCGAAGCAGAGCTTTTAGTATAATAGATGCTTGAGAAGAGTTAACACAAATTGGAAATGGATGTAGATGTAAGAAAAGTCAAGTAGTTGGGTTAGGTAAAGAGAGGGAAATTACAGTATGGTATTACTTCTTTTGACAATGAAAGGCTTATCATATTGAACAAAAAATGCAGTTTGCATGAATGTGTAAGGAATATGATGCTATATGGACTCACTGTCATGGGACATGACTATTGAATGGAAAGACCAGCAGAGGTTCAACAGAAATGAGGCCAACATAATCTGTTGGATGAGCATACTCTCTCTGATATGTACATAATAAACAGAAAAGCAGTCAGGTATTAAAGGCACTGGCTAAAGTGTAACAGTAACAACTGCAATGTTATGAATATTTGATATGAAAGATAGTATGTACTCAGAGAAAAATTGGAATGTTCTTAGTGAAAGAAGACTATAAAAGACGAGGAAAGAAGTATTGTGATTAGAACTAAAAATATTTGGCCTCATAGAAGAGATGGTGAAACACTAATATGCTGTATGATATATTTGTTAATGCAAAATCATCCTCATCATCATTTTTCTATTTTGGAATTTTTCATAACTAAGTCAGGAAGAGAAGGAGTAGCATGCATGACATTTCCAAGTATTCCCAAACTTATGAGTTTGATGTGGCTATTGTTCATTCAGAACATCTGTAGGACAATGCCTGTGAGAGAAATGTTGAGAGAGAGAGAAGTAATTTTAATGAGTTCTGTTTGAAGGAAAATAAGGTAGAATTTTGCAACTGGAGTTTGGGAGTTCAGACACTGAACAGGTGATGTTAGGAAGAGAGATAGGAAGTTAGTTTGATAGGTCTAAGTAGTGACAGAACAGCTATTTTATTTAGAAGAGCAGAGGTCATTGTAGTAGTGATAGAAAGAGCAGAGAAAAGAAAACAACATTGTTCAACTATTGATTAAAGTATAATGTCGAATGAATCATTGCCAATAAGTTGAATGACCTATTGGTTACAATTCAATACGTAGCACCAAATACAAGATGCGAGCAGTGTTGCAGTGTTTGTCTTACTTGAACTTTTTAAAGGGTTTTCTATGGATCAGCTGATGTTGTTTAGCCCTAGGTCTACCTTGATTAAACAGACCTAATTTTGTATATGACAGACCTATTAACCAATGTCTCCTTCATTTTGTAAGTTAGTAGGGTGGAGTGTAAGTAAATATGCCTGCTTTTTTAATCAAGTCAAAGGATTATATAGAATCCCTCTTATTCCCTCATAAGTTATAGAGTATTCTAGTTAATGAGGTTCTATTTCTGATGGAAACAAACATTTTGAGCCTGTTTTGTGTTTGTCCATAAATTTACCTCTTTCACATAGTCATGAAGCAAATCAAAACTGATTGTACCCTCTTCCATACAGAAAGCAGCAAAATGATTTTCACAATGCATCCAGCTAACATTTGGACATGCGCTACTTGTGATAACTGCTATTAAATACAATTACACAGCAATTCATATACATTGGGTATGTGGAGATCAGGTTTCTAAAATTAAGAGTTAGCATTGGAACAGTGTCAGTAAACAGGTCACAGATGTACAACAAAAACATTTGACATCTCATGAATTGAATTTAGAGTACATTAACAGTTTTATATTATCAAATAGCTATATTAACTATTCTATGATGTAACTGCTCCAGTTTTTTATAATTCTCTCTGAATGGTGTTGTTAATAAAAATTCTGCCCTAAAGACTGAAATAAAATATTCTTATTTTAACAATAGGAGGATCAATGATTGCCCACAGGTACAATTGACCAACATGATTGAGTTGGCAACTGCATTCATAGGGTAACATCCTGACAGTTTAATGCAAAAACAAGGATAATGCAAAAACAAGGATATTGCAAAAACAAGGATAATGCAAAAACAATATAAGATAATCCTCTAGCTACAGTAATCTAGTACATACCTGTATAGACTGACAAAAGTGGTCAAGGTGAATGACCATCAAAGACATGAATAAGAATCATTATACCTGCATAGCATTGAGATTCTATGGACAGAAGTCAAGAAATTATCAGTGTGAAAATCTTCATTGGAACTGTTGGTATAATAGAGAGCATGAACAAAACTACAGCAAGAAACATATCAGTACTTAAATTTCTACATGTAGTCTAAAGTAGCTCTGCTATACACAGCCCACAACCTACACAAAACACTTTCAGTCTAATAGCACAACTCACACATTTCTGAAATATACATACTCTGTACAGTTGTCATCCAACGAAATAACCCAAATCACACTACTTCAGCACTGTTCACATAGTCAACCATCTAGTATCATAACACAGATTATACTACACATACTATCTATTTAATCAACCAATAAAATAAAATTTGTCCAATAAAGATGCATCCACACAGGGGTGCACAATAAAGATGCATCCTCTTCAAGGATAGAAAATATTTTGATAAACTTGACTTTCCACTAATTTTGCCCAACATTAACAGAGAGTACATGTATCACAAACAATCATCTTTCCACTTCTGAATACTATAAACCCCGTGCAAGAAGCAAACATGTGAAGAATCCTCAATATGGTCGCTCAAACTTGTAAAACTAAAACCACACCTTTCTCAACCATGTTCTTACCTCTCTAAAATGAACATATTTCCTGAGAAATTATTAGAATGATCATGGCTTTAATGTCTTTAATAACAAGTCTACTTGACAGACACTGGTTCTGAGCAATAAAACAAAAAATAAAATTAACAACAGCATCTGATTTTTGGTAAATATTCCCTCACATATTGCAACTACTTCAGCCCACAAAATATACTGCTTCTTCTTTGTTTCAGTGGCTGCTCTTACAAGTAGATTCAGTACCTCAGAAAATGCAAACTACATTTCGTTTCCCCATAACCCCACTCAATTTATTCAATGTTCCTCATATCTACTGTGTGTTAACACCAAATTCCTCAACTAAGCATATTTCCCAATCATTTTCCTAGAAGTACTACCTTCTGGAATATAGACCCTGTCCACCTTTCTTTTCTTTCCTGCTGACATCAGTCTACAAATGTTCAGTCTGAATATCAACTGCATCAATCTCAGATCATAATAGACTTCTAAAGTTATGGGTACTGCTTTTCATTGCATAATAAAAAATCATTGGTAATATGTATCTGATTAAAATAGATGCAAATTGCATATCTATAACAATTAACAACCAAATTTGGTTTATTACATTAACTTTTGCCACTAATGCACTTGGTTTATCACATTAACTATTGTCACTAATGCACTTGGTTTATCACATTAACTTTTGCCACTAATGCACTTGGAAAACAGGATAACCTTTTATTTTACTCCTATAAACATGATAATTTGTACTAATATAAAACAATTTGTGTATTTTTGAATAATAATTCAGAGAAGATAGCTAATCAAAAGCAACAGAGATGAATTACATTATTTATTTAGTTTCAATTTTTTCAGGTTAGTATTTTAAATCTGCAGTGGCTGACTTTCTTTCTTTATTCATAATTTGTGCTATATTAAGTGCTAGTAATATATTGACATGGAACCAAACAAATATACAAATGTGTATATATATATATATATATATATATATATATGATGGGGTACCCAAAAGAAACCAGAATTTTGCAATATTATTTTATTTACTTAATTTTACATGTTTACACTTTTATTGCCTTCTGACCAACGTTGCCTTCCTAGCACGTGAAAAGTCATTCGAGCGAGATCATTGCCAGTGCCGATGGACTGGCTCCTGTGCAGGTGGCACGTAAAATACACCATTTCGAGCATGGCCTTTGCCAGTAAGACATCCTAGCGAGATTGTTGCCAGTGCCGATGGACTGGTTCCTGTGCAGGTGGCACGTAAAATACACCATTTTGAATGTGGCCATTGCCAGTAACTGCCTGACTGGCCCTCATGCCAGTGGCACATAAAAGTACCCACTACACTCTTGGAGTGGTTGGCATTAGGAAGGGCATCCAGCTGTAGAAACTCTGCCAAATCAGATTGGAGCCTGGTGTTGCCTCCTGGTCCACCAGTCCTCAGTCAAATCGTCCAACCCATGCTAGCATGGAAAGCAGACGTTGATGGTGATGATGATGATGATGAAGTATTCTCCATTTGAAGCAATGCATTGCTCCAGATGCATTTTCCATTGTTCACACCTGTGCTGGAACTCTTATGAAGTGATGCTTTTTAACACCTCTGTCGTTTTTTCCTTCAACTCTTCCACATCTGCAAATTCCATAGCACCAGATTTCATCACCAGTGATGACCTTCAAAATAAGGTTCAGATAAACTTCCAACAGTTCTTTCAGTTCATAACATGCATTCACTCATGACTGCTTTTGGTCTTCCATGAGCAAGTAAGGCACAAATTTTACTGCAACTCTTTACATTCACAATTTCTCACTCAAAATTTGTTTGCAAAAGCTCCAAGACACACAAGTCATATCTACAAATTTGTCATTTGTTCAGTGATGTTCCTCCAAGATCAATTCATGAATTTTCATGATGTGTTCATTCATTCAGGAGGTCAATGTTCACCCGAAACAAGGTTGATCTTCAAGTGACAATTAGCCATTCCTAAAGCAGGAAAAACCACTTGTAAACTTGTATTTTGCTCATGGAAGCGTCCTTGAAAGCTGTTTGAAGCATGACAACTGTTTTGGCTGCTGTTTTACCCAGCAGAAAACAGAATTTCATGGAAGTATGCTGTTCCTTCTTTTCAGTCATAGCAAAAATCAATGAACAGGGGAGAAGCACTACAGAACAAAGACACACCACGTAGCAGAACGACCTCATAGGTTGGCAAACTGATGCCTGAGGTTCGCATCAAGTGGCTTCTAGCAGCAGAAACCTGAACTACAAAGGGCTTGTCCAACAGACAATGTTTCCAGTTACTTTTGGGTACCTCTTCATATATATATATGTATATTTATATGTGTATACATGTATATAGGCATACATATATATGTATACATATATGTATGTACATATGTATATGTGTGTGTGCATGCATGTGTGTATTTGTGTATGTGTGCATGTGTGTGTGTATGTGTGCTTGTGTGTGTGTAATTCTTTTTCAGATTAGAGGTAACATGCATAATTGCATAATGTTTCTAATATTGTTATGTAATTGTTTTGGCATTTTGCTGAATTGCATGTTTGTTCTACAAAAGTAGTCAAAAATATCACACCTGTTTGCTACTGTTAATATTGGTTTGATGGTTGAATGTGCATTTCTATATTAAAAGGAATTTTAGATATTAATTTTGTTTAGAATTTATTAACATACCATAGTAATTTCAGCAATTGTCTTTATTTTTAATGGTAAATTTAAAAAGTTAGACGAAAGTTTAAAAGAAAGGGAAAAATAAAATAAAATTCAAAAGCTAACTTCAAACCATTGAGTAATTACATTTTCTTGACACCATTTGCTAATGTTACAATTGACCAGCCAGACTTCTTTTGATTAAAACTGGACATTGAGTAGTAAAAAAACACAACTTATGCTTTTAAGCATTCAACCAATCAGGACATCAGAAAAACAACTGACATTTTAAGTGAGTCTGCCAAATAGAGTGTTAGACTACTGTCAGACAAAGACAAGTAACCACAATATTTGATAAACAAGTAATGTCCACAGTCAGTAAATCAACCAAAACACTGGACCAGGTAGACAAAAATAAGTGATGTCATTGAATAAATAACCAATTAGGACTTGAATCTGTGTCATAAAACCTACATATACAGGGTGTCCCAAAAGTCACTGATGGGTTTCGATTTTTAATAATTTCTTTAACTTTACAAATAAATGCATGAAAGTTTGATACAACATAAAGTACATAATGGAAAATAATATGCACAAGTCAAATTTTGCAACACTACTACATCACATATACAAAAATGACATCGCTTAAATGGCAGCCATTTTCGGCTTTGCACACCCGTATTCTTCCCAAACCTTGCACCATAACACCCTCGGGATTTTCAGAACCCACTTCTCTGATTTCCCTATTAATTTTCTCCTTCATTTGCACCAGGGTATCCCTACAAGAAAAAATCTGGGCAAGTCAATTCTGAGAGCATGGATGTGCGAAGCCAAAAATGGCTGCCATATAACTGATGTCATTTTGCATGCGTAATGCAGTGGTTTTTCAAACTTTGACTGATGCACATTAATTTCCAATATGTTCTCTATATTGTATCAAAATTTTCATGCATTTATTTGTAGTGTTAAGGAAGTTATTAAAATTTGAAACCCATCAGTGACTTTTGGGACACCCTGTTATAAAGCAATATAAAGCAAGTGACAAACAATTCTGCCTCAGAGAACATGACAGATCTTATAAAATTGTTTCTCATTTACTTTAATCCATTAGCATTAACACTGGCCATATCTGGCCAAAATAATCAACATGTTTTATCTTTAATCTGGCAAGATGTGGCCACTCACACTTACCCTAGAAGATTATTCTAAAAATATACAATCACATAATTGAAATCTCAAAGTTATAAGGTAATGCATGACTAATTCAAATAAACCTAAATAAATAAGCTTTACATTTGACACAAAAATTTGAATACGAAGGAGTTAAAATGTTCTTCATATTTTATTGCTCACATAGTTCATTGCTATGAAACTTATTCAAATTTCTAACACGTATTATTATAGCTATGAAATTTATTAAAACATTTGAATTTCCATAAATATTCAATTTCTGTGATATTTACTTAAAACTTGTATTTCATTACATACTTTGCTGTGAGACCTATTGCTCATCTGACTTTGAGCATGTTTTATCATTATAGAACTTTATGTTGTGCATTGTCTGTCTTCTAAATTTTCATCCAACTATTTCATTTCAATAATTACCTTAGAATAACAAAAACATATTAAAATCGGTATTGTATTTTAATAAGTTTGAAATGTTTAAAAATCTAAAGTTTGTTTTAAATCCCTGGTGCATTTTTAATCCCAAAACCAATTTCTTTGCACACACACACACACACACACACATATATATATGCATAAAATGAATATACAAAGTATAGGGGTTTAGTTCACAGGTGATGTAACCAATTAGGTATTCTAGGTAAGTGCTGTAACAGATTACTGGGACTCCAAGGTTACAGTCGGGATGGTAGTTATGGACCCATTGCAGATTTCCAATGCAGCGGATTTATAATTGCAAAACAGGACTATACATATATATACATATATATATATATATATATATATATATATATATATATATATATATATTCAATCCAAACATTAACAAGCAAGAAAAAACAACAAAGCGAGGATGTGGAATAAGTACAGTGTTAATGGATGCTAAGGAAAGGAAAGAAAAGAAAGAGGATTTCACAAAGAAAATTGCCAATGATACACACGTGGTCACATATTGAAATTCCTTAATTCTTATATATATATATATATGTATATATATATATATTAAATATATACTTTTATAAAACAAATTTTACAAATTATATAGTATCTGTTAACAGTCTTAGCAAAAAGCTCACAGGTGAGTTTTTGTATATATATATATGTATACATGTCTCTTAAAGGATAGAGCTCAAAATCAATGCATTGAAGATACTTTATTGCAGCAACAATTATAATAACAGAAACAACCACAATAAGCCAAACCTACTCTTCCCATACTCTTTTCCAAGGGTCACCTAGTTAATAAAATAACGTTTAAAGCTTACAGATGTCTACATATGTATAGGCATACATATGCATTTTATAAATAGGAATTACCGGAATGTGTATAGGCACAAGTTCGAAATTAAGGAAGAGGTATATTCATCTCTATATATCTTACTGGAATTAGGTCTGGGGCGCAAATATATGAGTGTATATGTATATGGGTGTAGGTATACATGTGGAGACACGCGAGAGTGTATGTGTGTATATATGTATATATGTGCGAATGGAGACATATGTGTACGTGTGTACATGTAAACATGTAAACATATATAAGCTTGTATGTGTGTATGTGCATATGTATCGATGTATATATGGAGGTATAGCTATATGTATGTATGTACATATGTACATATGTGTGTATGTGAGTATGTATGCGTATATATGTAAATGTGTGTGTGTATCTGTGCGCGTTTATGTGGGTTTATGTGTATGTGTATGTGTGTATATGTATATGCATGCATATGTGAGTGTATATATGTGTTTGTGTGTATATGTGTTTGTGTGTATATAGTTATACATAAAAAATACATATAGATATATATTGGTGTGTGTATCTAAGTATAGGTATATGTGTGGATGTGTGTGTGAGTCTAGGTGTGTGTATGTGGGTGGTGGTGTGCGGTGTGTGTGCGTGGGTGGGTACTATTAATTAATATATTAATATATTATCGTTATAGGAAGATCCGATAGGAAATCTTGATGTACATGGGGGATGAATTTTTGGCAAGGGATTTTTACGCTATAAACCGGGCGGTGTACGTCACTGGATTTCGGTTGACTGGTTTGTTTACATTCTGTAAGAAAATAACGATGGTAGGTTGCGTGCCGTCGATTATTCTTTCACCCTCTTGGATGATGTGTGTGTTTTGCTAATAATAGTAGTATTGGTGATGGCAATAATGCGACCCTGAAGAGATGGAGTATCCAGAAATTTGTAATATGTTGTAATTTGTTACAATATTTTACGAGACATCTTATGATGTGGTTTATTTATCCGGGATACCCTATTGAAATGTGCATAGGTTTGGCTTATTGTGGTTGTTTCTGTTATTATAATTGTTGCTGCAATAAAGTATCTTCAATGCATTGATTTTGAGCTCTATCCTTTAAAAGACATGTATACATATATATATATATATATATATATATATATATCTGCAAAAATATGTGACACTTATTCAGTAGCCATGATAAAACTCCGAGTCTCGGATGCCAGGGTGAGGTGTCCACTCCAACATCTCTTCAGTTATCCAGCTACCGGAAATTCCTTTGAAAAATAACCGTTAAACCCAAAGGTTTTTAATTTTCCCTTTGGGTTTAATGGTTATTTTTCAAAG
Source organism: Octopus bimaculoides (assembly GCF_046866305.1). Lineage (NCBI taxonomy): Eukaryota > Metazoa > Mollusca > Cephalopoda > Octopoda > Octopodidae > Octopus > Octopus bimaculoides. The sequence goes on along the minus strand of NC_142930.1, from coordinate 90,562,178 downwards.
GAATTTCCAGTAGCTGGACAACTGAAGAGATGTTGGAGTGGACACCCCACCCTGGCATCCAAAACTCGGAGTTTTATCATGGCTACTGAATAAGTGTCACATATTTTTACAGATAAATTCCTCTATTTGCATAATATCGAGGTCTCTTTCCTTCTTTTGTTGCCATTCCTGTCAGATTATATATATGGATATATATCTAACAGTTAAGGAATGGAGTAGGTAAAATCTGGGCTGCGTGTTTCAAAGCAAGCAGAACCTCAGAAGTGATGAATATTCAATTGATGTGTCTACCACAGGCTATTCATCAGGCCAAGTGTGTTTTGATTAAATGAATTTTACCTTGTTGTTAAGAGGCCCCTGTTAATACACAGAGGATATTTTTAGAATCCTCCATGTGTTAACATGGGTTCCAAACAGCAAAGTAAACTTCATTTAATCAAGATACCCTTAGCCTGAAAAGTAGCCTGTGGTATACACCTCATTTGGATATTTACCACTTCATAGATTCTGCTCACTTTGAAACGCATATAGCCTGGATTTTATCTATTCCATTCCTTAACTGTTAGATTTTTATTCTCATACTTGGCAACCTTAGCTGCCAACCGTGAAATATAAAATAATTTTTTTCAGATTATCACACATCACTATGGGAAATATTCACAACCTTCCACACCAATAAACCACTATTTTTCCTGAAAATTCTTTTTCTAATTTTCTATGGTTGCATGAATCTCCCTTTCTTCCTACACCTTGATCCTTGGAACTTATATATATATATATATATATATATGTATATATACATATAAGTTGAAAATATGTAAGGAAAGATGAAGAAAAATGCCTTCGTTTCACATAGTTTAATATTTTTATATAAATACATATTATATGGGTGTTGTTATATATATAAACAATATATGAGTATATGCATATATATGTACATGTATATATATACGTTCATCCACATGTACATATAGATACATAACTGGGTACATGACGTGGCAAAAGAACAAGGACAAAAATGGTAAACAAGGTGCAACAAACAAGCAGGCCACATAGAAACATCCCCTTCATCAGCTGCCACCATTAAAACTCCGGCGTTTCGAAGAATTAAGGCAGTACGCATCGCTAAAATGGTTCTTCCCACGAACACAAATTAAATTGTTTTCGTGGAGGGTAGTGGCGGACAGAAAACAAGACAGGAAAACGAAACGGTGAAATAAACAAACAAAAAGGCTGTACAGCCAGACGCGAAGTGTGTATGTCTCGAACGCTGCGAAGCACGTACAGGAGGGGCAAAGAAGTACGTGCGAGCTTGGTGATTCCAAGAACGAAAAGAAATGGCAGCCACACACACGTGACCAAGGCTGTATGAAGAGAAAGAGTAGCAGACGGAAAAGGAGGGGAGGAAGTAGAATAAAAGTGAGCAATGAGAGGTAGAGAGAGAGAGAGAGAGAGAGAGAGAGAGAGAGAGAGAGAGTAGTAGTAACGGTGAGAGGCGAAGGACGAGTAACAAGTGATAGAGAGAGAAGTAGTGACAGGTGGAGGTGAAGAACAGTAGAGGGAAGAATGAGAGAGGGGAGATAGAAATAGAGAGAGTCGCGTTATGGGAGAATGTAAGAAAAAAAAACAACAGACGAGGACAGGTGGTGTAAACAACAAAAGGATGTATTAGTTTGACGCTCGGGAATACAGAAAGTCTTTAACGTTTCGAGCTACGCTCTTCAACAGAAAGAATACGGAGAAAACAAGGAGAAAAACACGGAGAAAAAAAATTGAATGGTGTTTGGTCAACGATTTATCATGGCTTCTGATATATATATATATATATATACACATATATATATGTGTATATTTATGTATGTATATATATGTGTATATGTATGTCCCGGTATCAAGCAGACTATTGAATGTTTTTATACATCGCTGTTCACAATGCACTTCACATTATTTTAGCTTTCAAATGATGCCACTCTGCTGGCTGACTGAACAGGCCAGCATTGCTCCTGATCGGAATGCTATTTCATCATGGGGTTACCCATTTACAGCTGAGTTAACTGGAGCAATGTGAAATGAAATGTTATGCTTTAGAACACAATGCACCACCTGGTCTGGGAATCAAACCCATGATCTAGCAATCATAAGTGTGTCATTCTAACTACTAGGCTACATGTCTGCACAAATATAAAAATATATATATATAGGCGCAGGAGTGGCTGTGTGGTAAGTAGTTTGCTTACCAACCACATGGTTCTGGGTTCCGTCCCACTGCGTGGCACCTTGGGCAAGTGTCTTCTACTATAGCCTTGGGCTGACCAAAGCCTTGTGTGTGGATTTGGTAGATGGAAATTGAAAGAAGCCCATCGTATATATGTATATATATATGTATGTGTGTGTTTGTCCCTGTAACATTGCTTGACATGCAATGCTGGTGTGTTTACGTCCCGGAAACTTAGCGGTTCGGCAAAAAGAGTCCGATAGAATAAGTACTAGGCTTATAAAGAATAAGTTCTGGGTCGATTTGCTCGACTAAAAATAGGTGGTGCTCCAGCATGGCCGCAGTCAAATGACTGAAACAAGTAAAAGAATAAAAGATTAAAGAATATACATAAGTTCGAAAAGCTGAAGTAGCTAATAGCATAACTAACCAGATGTGAAGCCTAATTCAATTGCTAATACAGAACCATTTTGCATTGTTTATACAGCTAATGAGCTTTTGAAAAAAATAATGAATATCACAACTTCTCATTTTTCCATCCTGTTCAATGAATCTGGAACCTTAAACTTACATAAGAAATCAATATTTCTGATAAGCTTTTTAATTGAACACTGTTTGGTGCCACATTTTTTCAATGAAATGTGAGAACATTGTAGTGATTTCAAACATACGAAATATTACTGTTTCTCAAACAACAGATTGAATGGAAGGATAGTTTGAGATAGGGATTGAAAAACAGAGAGTAATAGAGTGAGTGTGATGTAATTAGAAATAGAAAGTAGTAGAGTGAGTGTGATGTAATTAGAAATAGAAAGTAGTAGAGTTAGTGTGATGTAATTAGAAATAGAAAGTAAGGGAGAAAGCAAGTCAAGATTTGGAATTATGTATGAAGATAAGAGGTAAATAGCTGTACAAGGAAATTAACTTTATGCATAATTGAAAGTTAATGAAACATGAAGTAAAATAATAACAGCTACAAATAAGAAATTCTTTCTGTTAGAATAGAATTTTGGAAATGAGGCAGAATTTATTCTTCCATTCAAATTATCACTTGTATTTCAACAAGAAATAATGACAAAGGAAAAACAAATTTAATGACACAGCAGAATATTGCACTAAACTTCAAAATATTTACAAAACACTGCATGAAGTCAACCATATTGTTTAAAGGAAACAAAACTGAATTATTTAATTATGTTTTTCAGAAAAATTAAATTCCATTCTTTTAATTAAATAGATTGTTCTGTTTTTATGACATTAATTTGGTGTCACTCATTATGTGTGTATCATTTAGAAAGCTTCTAAAAGAGTTATTTTAAACAGCCTTCAGTAAATTAAATTCATAATTAAAATTATAACAAATATAGATAAAAATAATTTCACACTATCTACTATCTATTAGGAAACCTTCCGCTTCTGAACATTCATTTCTAAACTCTTTTAAGCAGGCAGTAATAGACTGGCAATTTTTTAATACATGTTTTTAGAAAGTATCGCATACATAGCTTAATGGCTTTCTGTTCAAGGTTTGTTATTAATGTTGTTGCATTGGTTTTGTTCTACAGGACATTTACTATAGTAAGATTCTATTCCTTTATGAAATTTCATTTCTCCTTGTTTTATTCTATAAAAATGAAGAAGGAAATGATAATGAACAGATTTCAATAATGTTATGTTATATGAAATGATTTAATTCTAATCATGACTCCAATAACATCTGTTAGGTAACAAATTCTTGAATAATCCAGAAGTACAAATCCTTTTTAAAACTATAATTCTATTCAGAATTAATATTTATTATTATAACTAAAACCAAGTTGGTGAGTTAGCAGAATAATTTGCACACCAGACAAAATGCTTAGGGGGATTTCATTCGTCTTTACATGCTGAATTCAAATTCTGCCAGGGTTGACTTTCAGGGTTGATGAAATAAGTACCAGCTATGCACTGGAGTTGATTTCATTGACTAGCCCCCTCCTCCCACAAAATTTCAGGTCTTGTGTTTATAGTCAAAAGAATATTATAGGTAAAACCAAACCTGAAAAGTAAAAACATGAATTTGAAAATTGTTTTCAATTTATTTGTATAGCTCTTTTAGCAGCATTATTATTATTAACAAAACCAATTCAACTGTCATTCTCTTTGCTTCCAACTCCTTTCTTAAGACAAATTATATAAGGCCTATATTTATTTGGCAATCCTTTTCTCTTTTATTATTTTCTCAGATGCTAAATTCCCCAATCTTTTCTTCAATAGCATCATAGAATTTTCATTTCCAATTGGAAGCTATTTATTATGCTCAAATAAGGATTCCTTGAATTACTCAAACCAAATTTATCAACTTTTCTCAATCAAAGTGATAACTCACAAGAATTATCAAAGAATATTGCATTGTACACAATCTTCAAGGAAGGAAACACTCTTCTGACCTCACCAAGTATTGCCATCTCACTTTCATCCTCAACATTTCACTAGCAATACGAATAAACATCAATGATTATACACATCAAATCACTCTTTCTATCTCCTTATCAGCCATAAATATGGAATTAGAAAAGTGACATGAACTAGTAGGATTATAAACAGTCTCTCATGAGCCAATAACAGCACATCCACATGGTCACTCAGTCAGCTGAAAATAGCAGGCAAATCTTATTTAATCACCCCTTTTCCTTCTTAAGAAATAAAGAAGTCACTTGTAACGTTAAACAATGCAGTCCTAAACTGAGGAAAACAAAATGTCTGCAGGCACTGATTGAGAAGATTGATTCACAACCATGCGGTTTTGGATTCAGCTCCACACTGCAAAAATTCGGGTAATAGACCTTGCAGAACCTTGGGTCATCTAAAACCTTTTGAGTAAAATTTGGTACATAGAAATTGTAGAATCTCATGAAAGAAACTACTTCTACTCTGGTATTGTAGACTTAATCCAGTTTATTATCCAGTTCAACACCACCACCTGACTTTATGTGCCTCTCATGGAATCTAATCTGTTGCAAATATTTGAAATAAGAGTATCATTTAAGGCAAACTAAATCCTTTCCTTTCACCAACCTTAGATGCCCTAAAAGGATCATGGATGTTGCCTTTCCTCCTTTCACTAAAACATTTAGAAATTGTTGGATATAGTAGTAACTGCCTTGGGATTAACGGGCAACAGCAAATGTAATAATATTCTTTCAATTTTGAAAACTTTAGCGGAATAAAATCTATACTACTTCGTGTTATCTTCTTCTTTAAAACATTATAACCTACAAACCTTCTAACTAGAACCCAACACTGTAGATTAGACTTAATTAACTCTTCACTTTCTTCTTCTGGTTAGGTCTGGAAGAAGGAACTCTGCTTTCACAAGTTCTCCAAGGCCAAAGAGACAGAGGCAGTCAATATTCCTAAAAAACTAAGTTCAGAGTTTACTCACTGAATGTTTTGTATAAGTTTATATTAATGCTGTTATTTCAACTTTCCACATTAACAAACATTGACATTGCCTAAGAATCAATCAGCACCCGACACTCTTTCGTCCTTTCCCAATCACCATCAATCCAACAGCAACTTTTAAATGATAAATGCCCTTCAGGACAAATATGTTCCTCAGAAGCTCTCATCAGCCATTTACATCTTTTATCAAAGAAGAACTTTACTACATCCTTCAATGAAATTTGACAAATTCAAAATTCTTAGATTTAGCTGCAGGAGTGGCAGTGTGATAAGATGTTTGCTTCCCTGCCACATGGTTCTGGGTTCTGTCTCACCCATTGGTCCACTGATAAATGATAATAGCATTCTCCAACATGATGCTAAAGAAATGGCAGAAGTACATACTGCAGAAACAGCACTGCTCTGTCTTTAGTGATCCCGGTGATATTGATGCAAAGGATCTAAACAAACTCAATACTCAACATATTATCTGGGACATAACTTTTACTGCTTCAGGCATCATAGCAACAATAAATGAAATCAGGTACTATTCTGCATTCGACCCCAATAGATTCCTCACAAGTGTCATGAAGGGATGTAGACACCAATTTGTAATCCTTCTAACCAACCTCTGAAGAAATTCTTTAGACTCAGGCCATATACTGTCATCCAGGTGTTCAAAAAGGGTAACAGATTTCTCACAATTAACTATCACCCAATCTCACTCATCAAAGTGCTTGAAAAGGTAGTGAGACCAAGGGTAACTGGCTTCCTGGATAGCTACAAACTTTATGAATTCTAACCAGCATGGCTTTCACTGTGGCAGGGACTGGCTAACACAGCTCTTACATCATATATATACTTTCCTAATCTGCTTCAGATGATCTTGCACAGAAAACCAAGGTTTATTAAGCCTCCAGGATTAGTATTCACCATTTGATACAGATCCTCTTCAAATGAAGTTTTTACTGCTCTATTATTAAGACCAGTCTTCCTGATTGATATTCATCCAAGAAAATGAAATCATCGTTTTAAAATTTGTTGGCCTTTTCAAACACTTACACCATCAGAATATACCATATACACTCTTTCCTTTGCAAGTGTTGTATCGCTACCCTTACAAAATTCCTGAGGCATGCAATGCCAAATATGCAGCTCATTAAAGTCTATGTCTTCCATGTTATCAGATGAAGCATATATACTCACACAACACATGTCCACATTAACATTTGGTCACTGACTGTGATGATTTGTTGATTGTGTTATATCAGACTATTTGTCTGAAAATACGTTACTTTCCAGTACCTCTTATAAGTGCTTATGTAATGACATTAAACTGACAGTAACCCTAATATGTGGGTATGTATGTAATGACATCTGGTGGGGAGGCTCCAGTTCTGATGTTGTGGGGAGCATAGAGTCACCCCTTAATTACCAGATCCATTCTAGCCAGGAACAGTAGTACTTATGAGGGTCCCATCTATAGGTTAAATAGATTTCCCAGGGGTTAAAAAAGGCTACCATTATTTTTGACCAAGTCTTTGGGACAGGCAACTCCTCTAGAAGAAAGATACTCTGACATAAAACTTGCTGTCAAAATAGTACCAGTCATCTTGCAATACATGTCACTGGGACTTAATAAGACAACTGAGAATGTAACAACAGTGTTGTACAAGGTTTTGTCATTTAAACCCAGTAAAATACAAATATCTCACTATCATTTCCTTTCTTGATTTGCTTTATATTTTATGAAGTCTTATAGTGATGGATGCATGGGCATGAAAAGTCATATCTGTGCACATGCAAAGAGGAAAGTAAATCAGAGCTGTTAGGTTGAATGCGAGATAGCTATCATCTGACAAAATGAAGCAATCATCATATATATATATATATATATATATATATATATATGCCAAGTAAAATCACTGTCTACCACACATACAAAATTGTTCTTTCAGGTGCTGGTGCCACAAAAAAAAGCACTCGTACCAGTGCTGCATTATCACACCCAGCACATTCTGTTAAGCAGTTGGCATTAGGAAGGGTATCCAGCCAAGCAACTAGAGTCTGGACAGCTCTCTGCTAGCCAGCTCTATGTCATACCGTCCAACCCATACCACCTTGGAAAGCACATTAAAAAATGATGATGATATGTGTGTGTGTGTGTGTACACACACTATGAGTAGATTATCTCTTATCACTCATGTGCTCGGTACCATGACATAGCAACAGAGTGATTTGAGAAGAAACATTTCCATTCTACATTATATAAACTAAACTAACTTTTCGAACTGTATTTTAATTTCACCATTACAGTCAAGTTAATCACTTTGTGTTTGCTTTGGGTAAAGCTATTACTCTCTGGACACTATCACAAAGATCATATTATATTTTAATATACTGTCTCTTAAGATGATTTCGCAGCACATTTTCCAGAGAGAAAAATAAAGTAAAATAGAATGTTATTAAGAAGAACAAACCTATTGTATTTTTACAGAAAGTGTTTGAAAATATCATCATTATCATTAATATCATCATTCTCATAATCATCATCATTATCATAACTGCTGCTACTGTAGTTGTTATCACTTTTACATCTACTTTTTCCATGTTGGCATGGGTTAGACCAGAATTCTAAGGCAGTACAGTTAGGATTTACAGATGGATTTCTTAGGTTATACTAAAGTAGTTGAGGTGTATGAGAAATTGGGTGAGTGACAGACAATTCCTAATGCCAGACATTTACTTGTTTTCAAATAAGATACTTTATTCCATTGGGATAAACAAATGTCACTGCTACACATGTGATGTCAGTCTGAAGACTTGCAAAAATAAACATTCATATGCATAGGTGTGTGTGTGTGTGTGTGTGTGTGTACGCACACATGTGCATGTGTGTGTGCTTGTCGTGAGAGAAAAAGTGTATGGGTTTCCAAGCAGCATTTGTCATCTTAATTCCACACACATGGTATTGATCCAGCTGAGGCTGTAGTAAAAGATGTTTGTGTTGGGAAGAAGAATTGTAAAAATGGCTTGACAGGAATGTATTGCATGCAGGACATAAATAAAACAATATGCTTTTGGGACCTCAGTTTTACACATTTTGTCTCTATATGCATATATATATATATATATATATATATATATATATATATATATATAGAAACACACACACATATATATATATATATCGTCAGTAGATCATGTATCTGATGTATCTGTAAAACAAGCCACCATTGAGCTTGACAAGCCGTCTGTAAGGCCTAGCACTTTATGTAGGCAAAACCATTGGTCAATCTATGACTGGACGTATATTTAACTACTTGAAAATACATGTTTATGTATGTGTATATATATATATATATATATATATATATAGATAGATAGGGTGATAAATTGAATATTAATTCAATTTAAAACCAAGTGGCCTAGCATATAAAAAAATCTGAAAATTCAGAAAAAATACACGTGTATAAGGGATGTCCACCTAGTGGTCATCCTTTATACACATGTATATATATATATATATATATATATATATATATATATATAAGTTCAAAAAAAGGAAAAAGATAAAAAACAACGCGAGGACGTGATACAGATTGTGTTACAAGACGCTCTGGAAAGGAAAGAGAGAGTGTTCAAAGAAGGGAAAAACGGAGGAAGAAAAAATCGCCACCGATGTCCACGAGGTTACATTGTGGACGGACCGGAAGAGGAAGTGGTGGAGGAAAAGTTCTTTCTAAGACAGGAGAGTGAAAGAGAGAGGTAAATATGTGTGCGTGCGCAAGGGTCTGTGTGTGTGTGTGTGTGTAATAACAGAACGTATGTGTGTGTGTGTATGTGCGTGGTTTGGCTGTTTATCTGTTTGTGTGTGTGTGACGTAGTGGAAGGAATCAGTAGCAAGAATAGTTTGGGAGTGGTTCTGGACAATGGTCAGTAGAAAGTAGGCAGGCAGTTTTTGAATATGTGTCTGTGTTGTGTGAGTGTGATTTCCTAGCAGTGTGTGCCTGTATTCTTTTGTGTGCGTGTGTGTACGTGTGTGTGTGTATATGTGTGCGGTTTGCTCTGTGGATCGCACGTAGGTTATGTGTGTGTGTGCGTGTATATGCGTAGTGTCTGTGTCTTATATATATATGTATGTATAAGTGAGCAACAAAGAGGTATATATATATATATATATATATATACGTGAATAAGGGGTGACCACTAGGTGGACATCCAATATGATAGAAAGAGGTCATCAACCACAAAGAAAAATAATGTTCTCCAGAAAAATTTTGCAAAACGCCAGAACAGGACAAAATGTCCTGTCGTCCCTTATACACGTGTATATATATATATATATATATATATATATATATATATATATATATATATATATGTATATGTATGTATAAGTGAGTAACAAAGAGGTACAGGTATCAATCCATTATGGCTGTTTCCAACAACTCCTTTAATTAATTAATGAGAACATTACATCATTGTAAAGGCACCATTTTCATCAGGGGAATTCATGATCTTCAATCATAAACAACAGTCCGATTTATTCGACATAGTTTACAAAGTCACGGAGTAAAAATATTTTCATTGATACTGCAACAATTCAGTTGTCAGATTTGAACTTATCAGAGTAATGTATGTATGTATGCATGTATGTATGTATGCATGTATGTATGAATGTTTGAAGGAAAGGATTTAAAATTAAAAGAAAAAAGTGGCGGGAAAAGAAAAAAGTGGCGGGAAAAGAAAAAAGTGGCGGGAAAAGAAAAAAGAAGCTGCAGCTATTTGCAATGAATCTGTGAATGCAATTTGAGTTCAGGTATGGATTTTGCAATGGGGGCACTGATGATTTTGATTTTCCCTGGGATTGGGAAAATGTGTCTTGATTGTAGGATATAATTCTTTCATTGTTCATTTTTTTCGACTCAATTATTTAAATGCATTGTGACACATTTTAGCCATGCAGATCGATCAAGGCCATGACTTTACCAAGATGTCAAGTTAAGCTGCTGGGATTTTAGTGATTGCTTCAGACTATCCTTATACCTAAGGTCAGGTCTTCCTTCGCCATGATATCCCACCACATGCGTGGATATGATATTAGAACGCTCCAAGTGTTTCCAGAATGCGAAGCATTTATATGAAAATGGGATAATGCTTCTGCTGCAGAAATGTCTAGCTCTCTTGATACAACATATATCTACAGTAAACTGTGAAATATAATCAAGATAGAATTCATTTTCGTTGGATTATAATGCGTATATTATTGTTTGATGATCAACATACATGGTGAAGGTTCTTCTTTTCAAGAAACTGTGTAATTGCGTTATTGACATGAGCTGCTGTTTTCCCGAGTTTGAGCAGCTAACTTCAAAAGAAAATGGTTGAATGCAAGAAATGGACAATTTCTGAAGTCCTTGGGCTACGAGAGCATCAGCGGGTAAAGTATCAAGTCATTGCCATTGTGCAAGCTTGTTTATCAAATGCCGAAGTTTGTCTAAAGCTGTCTAACCAAAAAACGCCAGTTCAGAGATGAAATTAGGAGGATAAATATCCGCATTAGTGAAGCTGCCATATTTAAAACACAAATTAGTTGGAATCACTCAAACGAAAGGATATGAAAAGATTCCCTACTTATTGTTACAACAAAATCGGAAAGGTTCTGGAATAAATGCGCTCCGGAATCATTGATTTGAGAGATGAAATTTTCCTCGGTGTTGAAAGTTAGTTTTGACTTATTTCAAGCAGACGAAAGATAGTCTAAGCGTTAATAGTCACGCTGTCTTCAAACATCATGACTTTAACAGGTGGCGGTTGCAGTAGTAAAAGGTATGAGTAACGGTGTCTGCTCTTACTTTGATCTTCACACTCCGTTGTTGGTAGTGGTGACGAGTTGTTTTTCGTGAGATTTATGTGCCGGGTGTATTTTTGCAGCTTTCGCTGGCTTTTTCCTGAATTGAATATCAACAAATGCTATTAGGTCAAGAGAAATGTCTAGATCAACACTGTCGTGAGGTTAACTTGTCGCTTCTTTTTGCTGTGGAGAATATATCATTTCTGGACCATTTTTGTTGGAGTAAAGTTGCGTATAGAATAACTGAAGCAAGCGCACAGCTATTTAACAGAAATATTTATCGCCGGACATAAAGATATGTAGCGGTGGCTACATACAATGAACAGCATTAATAATTGCTGACTGAGAGATAGACAGACTACTCTGAAATTATAGAAAGTTATCGGTATGACAACATGCACTCAGCTCAAAAATTTACGAAGTCAACTGCGCAAATGTTCGTAATAGCAGAAGGCCCTCGGCGGTTTGCTCTCCAAGCTGAGCACCAAACGGCTTTTATAAGGGAGCAGAAGCCAATTTCTAGAACACTTGAGAAAACCATATCACGCCACAGCTCCACACTGATTAGTCGATTAATTGACCGATCGTGTGAAACTATGGTGGTTCGTTGTGGTGTCTGACCGATTGATTATCTATCGGTTAAATTCCGAATCACCACCACGCTATCAAATACAACATATATATATATATATATATATATATATAGATATATATATATATGCGTGTATGTATGAGCGTTCGTTTATATATAACTATAAATATATATATATATTGTACATATAAAGAAATCTACAAATCAATAAGTGTAGTGTAGCTTGGTTCCATATGAGATTATCTTCTCTCAGAAATTTACTGGAAAAAAATCCAAAACTTTTGTATACTTTCTTTCGATTTCTTTCTTTATTTTATGACTACAAATAATATTTTAAACAAAAAAAGCTATTGCTTTCGTTTGTGGCTTTGGTTAAATGGGTCTTGATATATTGGTATGATGTTAAGACTGCGTGCTGACCCATAATAAAACCAACTCCAACATTGTTTAAATAACATTTATTTTTACAGAAGTATATCACAACATTTACATAATTACATACTGGCTTGCTAGTAGTGTATTGTGGTGTGCTAGAAGTAAATGTAGTTCATAGTTACATTAATGCCAAAAAATAAATGCTTCACATGGGAGGTAGGAAAAATACTCTTTTCTTCATAGTTCATATTTCCTTTAACCAAGTATCAAGCAGCAACCAAGTAACTTTGTCTTCCCAGGAACTTGTCTATGTCCGCATACAATTGTGCGCTGTGCACATGGCGTCCTCAGCCTCTTATCTGCAATTTCTGGTTTGCTATTGACTAAGTAGTTGCTCGTTACATATTTGCGTGGTGAGAGTTGAGGATATTATATTTATAGGAAAATTGGTTATACATCATTAGATGTATACCTGACTTTCCTATATAAAATTAAGAAATATAAACGGAACGCTGAACTCCAGACTATCAACTTAAACAACATTTATTCAGGTGGTAAATATATACATCTTTAGCTCTTGTTTGTTGTTACAGCTTCTGTGTGTGTGAGCATAGTTGTTGGGACGTTGTTATGTAGATGTGAGCAAGCTGTCTAGCGTAAGTTTGAAAGATGTAGAGAGTCAGCTAAACACGTCCATGCTCAATCGCTGGCCAGCATGAAAGAGACAGATCAAAGCGGGAAAGCTTGCTTGTTGAATTCCACGCATGCGTGAGACTACGCATGCGAACGGCGTTACTACATATTCATTGTAAATGTTTGGAGAAGAGTATTGTAAACTAAGTGATTCTTTTTAGGACTGGTCGAACAGACAGAGAATCGTGTATTTGTCTACCTTCTCAAATCTCTGGTTCCATTCTGACACTTTCGCTTTTATAAACACCAGTTACGCAGGAACATCAGGGACGTTCTATGATATGGGGTAATATTTTTTCGGTTGATTATCAGGGCACGTTTCCTGATCTATGTGTGGTCTACTCTTGTAAGGTTTTGATTCCATTCTAGGCCTCACTAGACATTCAAATATTTATTGAAATTTACAAAGTTCTTTAAAAAAAATAAATTGATTTAAATATATTGACTCATAGCAGGTATAACATATGAAGATACATAACTACACTTTTGAAACCAAAATATATTGGTGGTTAATGAAGGAAGGTTAAAAAAAACAACTTAGGACTATAATGAATTAAAACGACAGTCAGGTTAAAATCGATTACCATCCTATTTCAGCTGCTAAATGATAATTTTATACGCATATATATATATATATATATATATATATACGACTGTCACCCATGCCAACCTTCCTTCATTGGACACTAAACTCTGCTTGAGATGACCTATTGGGGCAAGTGAAATCGAAATTGAACTAAATTCGATGACTGACACCCATGGTGAAAGTAAGTATTTTTTTAATACTAAAATGACGAACAATGAAGAAAATAAAAAGGAAAAAACAATCAAATGTTACTACTCAATAGTGGGGTACGAGTAGCCATTTCACCCTCATTTATTTTATCATTCATCCCATTCATTCGTCTATGTGATGTATATATATGTATATGTATATATATATATATGTAAAATGTATTAATAAGGGTAGAAATTGATATTAATCAATTAAAACCAGTGGTCTAGCATATTAAAAAAATCTGAAGATTAAAATTATATTACATACAAAAATAAGAAGAATGACCAGCAAAAGTGGACTCCTATGTGCTAGAAATAGATGCCGAATCATCTAACCACGAAAAATATGTTCTCAGTAAAAATTTAGCGACACATCAGACTGTAAAAGGGCAAAACAAATGAAAAAATACTAAATAAAAAAACGATTAAAATACGTACCATGGTTTCACACGTTAAAATTTACATAAGTAAATATCTGCAGGATCATCAGCGTAGCCTGTCGATTTATAAAATATAATTTCCAGAACTAGACACAAGACGTCCACCCGAAAGGGAGCACATGTAGAGTTCTACAAATTACGTTCAGTGTATCCTTTCAAATGTCTTCAATCTGGTGCGCTAAGTCCGGAAATAACTCTGCAGTTAATAAATTTTTGCAGCTAATTTACGGGTTTGAGAACATCATTATTTAAAATTTATTAATAAGGGAAGAAATCGATATTAATCAATTAAAACCAATGGTCTAGCATATTAAAAAAATCCGAAGATTAAAATTATATTACGTACAAAAAATAAGAGGAATGACCAGCAAAAGTGGACTCCTATATGCTAGAAATAGATGCCGAATCATCTAACCACGAAAAATATGTTCTCAGTAAAAATTTAGCGACACAACAGAGTGTAAAAGGGCAAGGCAAATGAAAAAATACTAAATAAAAAAACGATTAACCTACAAAAAAGTTTTCATATGTCTTGCCCTTTTACAGTCTGTTGTGTCGCTAATTTTTTACTGAGAACATATTTTTCGTGGTTAGATGATTCGGCATCTATTTCTAGCATATAGAAGTCCACTTTTGCTGGTCATTCCTCTTATTTTTGTATATATATATATGTATATATATATATGTGTGTATGTATATACATGTATGAATATATGTATATATATATATGTGTGTGAAATATTTTTTAATGGATGTAATTTTAATGTATTAAGTGATTAATATTTTACAAATAATTATTCTCCTGTCCGTCTTTATAAACTTTTTTGATTTAAGGTTTTCTTCGATTTTATAAAATGATTTTATACTGAATTTTGTTCATTACATGCAACCAGTCATTGTAAAAATCGTTAGTCGAAAGGACCAATGAAACAAAACCATTTTTAAATGTGTATCCATTAAAGTAATTGTATATGTTTGCTAATCACCTTATCTTAATACCATTCTAAATAAAACTGTCTGACGAACAGGAACATGAAACTCTGAGTAACAGTGTCTGTGATATTTTGCTGCTTTTTAATATATATATATATTCATATGTGTGTGTATATATCGAGGTAAAAAATAAACACTGAATGTATTAGGTTAATGTTCAGGAAATGGGAAATGAGATAGAAATGTCTCTAACCTTTCGAATATACACTCTCTTTCTGAAAGAAGGTATAGATGAGGATAAAAAGAGAAAAGCAGATAAGGAAAACAGAAAAGGAACACATGTGTATACAACAGTTATAGCTTGCTGAAATCATAACTGTCACAGCAATGCTTAATTAAGTACATTTGTTGGTTTTGCACAGAATGTGTCAAATATATTGTAAATGCTCAGCTTTTGATAAACTAAACCTACTGTCTCTTGAAAACCTTTGGAATGTGTATGCAATCTATTTTTAAGAAAATGTATGTGCAAATATGCATATATTTTGATAGCTTTGAATACATATAGATGTACAATATTTGTGAAATTAGGCAGTGCATTCATTGTAGAAAATAACATAATGTGGAAAAATGAGTGAATCACAACATACTGTACACATTAAAAGTAATCAAACTTTATAATATTTGAGTGATAAATATAATTTGCTTATTTTCTTGTTATATTAGAAGCTTTATTTATATCTTCATACTTTGATTAGTAACTTTGGTTATGCACATTTTTCAGCAACACCTACCAATTGGAAAATCAAAAAATTCATATATACAAGCCAAAATGTTGTAATCAGCACAAATATTTTCCTTATTTATGTATCAAGGCTACTATTGGCTTCATGTTAAGAACAATATCTTACTATTTTAACAAGTTTTCGAACTTATCACATGGAGGGATGGTGTTTGTCTCCATATCCAAAATTGAAACATTGTTAAGATATTAATATATTTCTTTTAACCTTAAACCAATGGTAGCCTTAATACACAAATAAAGAAATATATATATATATATATATATATATATATATATATATATATATATATATATATATATATATAAATGTGAGAACTTACAGTGAACAAGGCTGCGTGGCATTCAATTATAAATAAATAAAAAATACACATTAAGTACAGGACAAAATACCAAAAGAAAATAACTCCTCTTCAGTTGTCGACTGTTTTACTACTCCCTATTTCGTACTTTCAATGACATATATATATATATGTATGTATGTTTATGTATGTGTATATATATATATATATATCATAATCATCATCGTTTAACGTTCGCTTTCCATGCTAGCATGGGTTGGACGATTTGACTGACTGGTGAAACCGGATGGCAACACCAGGCTCCAGTCTAATTTGGCAGAGTTTCTACAGCTGGATGCCCTTCCTAACGCCAACCACTCAGAGAGTGTAGTGGGTGCTTTTACGTGTCACCCGCACGAAAACGGCGACGCTCGAAATGGTGTCTTTTATGTGCCACCCGCACAAGCCAGTCCAGGGGCACTGGCACGGATCTCGCTCGAAAATCCTACGGGAGCCAGTCAGGCGGTACTGGCAACGGCCACGCTCAAAATGGTGCATCTCATGTGCCACCCGCACAAGAACCAGTCCAGGGGCACTGGCAACGATCTTACTTGGCTTGCCGGGTCTTCTCACGCACAGCACATTTCCAAAGGTCTCGGTCAGTAGTCATCGCCTCGGTTAGGCCCAATGTACAAAGGTCTTGCCTCACCACCTCAGCCCAGGTCTTCCTGGGCCTACCTCTTCCACGGGTTCCCTCAACTGTTAGGGTGTGGCACTTTTTCACGCAGCTATCCTCATCCATTCTCACCACATGTCCATACCAGCGCAATCGTCTCTCTTGCACACCACAACTGATGCTTCTAATGTTCAGCTTTTCTCTCAAGATACTTACACTCTGACGGGTATTCACATTGACATTACACATCCAACGGAGCATACTGGCTTCATTCCTTGTGAGCTTACGAATGTCCTCAGCAGTTACAGCCATGTAGCATGGCTGTTCGTACGCATGCGTCATACAGTCTGCCTTTTACTCTGAGTGAGAGTCCCTTTGTCGCCAGCAGGGGTAAGAGCTCTCTAAACTTTGCCCAGGTTATTCTTATTCTAGCAGCTACACTTTCAGCGCACCCACCCCCACTACTAACTTGGTCGCCCAGATAGCAGAAGCTATCGACTACCTCTACTTTTTCACCCTGGAATGAGATAGAAGTTGTTTCCTGTTTGTTTACAATCTTTATTGCACCTGAACATCTGCCACAAACAAAAACTAACTTGCTAGTTAACCTGCCTTTGATGTTGCTGCACCTCTTATGTGTCCATAGCTTGCACCGGGTACATCTTATAGAGTTACTACCTACTCCTTTTCTACATACTGAGCAGGGCCATCTACCTGAAGAATATATATATATATATATAATAATACAAAGAATATATATACATGTATACACACATATATGTACATACTTACATCTACATGTGTATATACATGCATATCAGGGTACAGGACGTTAGAACAATAAACTACAGACAACGGAGCGAACACATAGGAAAACGGAAAGCCCCTTGGAATATCCCTTCATCAGCTGTCTCTATTCTATCTAGACGTTTCGAAGACCAGACAGGACGTACTCTAGAATAGTCTCTTCCTGAGTAGTGGATCAACCAACTACACAGAGGATTCCAAGGTGGCAAACACAAACCAAGACAGGAAAAAATGGACAGTGAAAACAACATTCAAAAGCCGTACGGCCAAACGCAAATCTGAGGTAGAACGCTAGTAGTTCGTCTTGCCTTCACAGCGGCTGGAGTGAAAAGAAAGCTGACCACAGGTCACACGAGAGCAGAGAGGATGGTGGAGGGAGGAAATGGAACAAGGATGAAGGGACAGAAGCAGTGAAGTAGAGGCCAGGACAGAAGGGTAGATAGGAAGATAGAGGAAGACAGATAGATAAATAGATAGAGAGGATGGTGGAGGGAGGAAGTGGAACAAGGAGGAAGGGACAGAAGGGTATAGCAGTGAAGTAGAGGCCAAGACAGAGGTATAGATAGAAAGATGGAGGAAGACAGATAGATAAATAGATAGAAAGATAGATAGATAGAAAGATAGTCACGTCAGAATAATAGTAGACTTACTTGTAAAATAGGACGTGTGCGTTCAATAATGTAATAATACAAAGAATATATATACATGTATACACACATATATGTACATACTTACATCTACATGTGTATATACATGCATATCAGGGTACAGGACGTTAGAACAATAAACTACAGACAACGGAATATATATATATATATAAAGTATTAGTTATAGAATAAAAACGTTAGGTTAACGACTCAACATATCACACTCCCTCAATGATCATACATAAGAAATACAACATTATCCACCAAACATAGGAATAAAAAGATATAAAAATAATGTAAGAAAAATAAAATAAATAAAAGAATAAGAAATATATAAGAAATATATATATATATATATATATATATATATATATATATATAGGCACAGGAGTGGCTGTGTGGTAAGTAGCTTGCTTACCAACCACATGGTTCCGGGTTCAGTCCCACTGTGTTGCACCTTGGGCAAGTGTCTTCTACTATAGCCTCGGGTCAACTAAAGCCTTGTGAGTGGATTTGGTAGATGGAAACTGAAAGAAGCCCGTCTTATATGTGTATATATATATATATATATATATATATATATGCGTGTGTTTGTGTGTCTGTGTTTGTCCCCCCACCATCACATGACAACCGATGCTGGTGTGTTTACGTCCCCGTAACTTAGCGATTCGGCAAAAAGAGACCAATAGAATAAGTACTAGGCTTACAATGAATAAGTCCTGGGGTCGATTTTCTCGACTAAAGATGGTGCTCCAGCATGGCTGCAGTCAAATGACTGAAACAAGTAAAAGAGACATATATATTTTATGTGATGTAATTCTTGTTTAACCCAGTGTTAGTTGTGTTTGAAAAGAAACGTTCATGATCAAAATTATTCCAACTGCAACCAGCCTGCCTTTCATTCAGAGACAATGTATCTATGACTACATTATTAAATATGTTTCTGTTTTCCTAAGATCTGTGATCTGAAAAGATCTGGTTACTCGAAATTTTAACAGGTTAAATGAACATGTTCAAGCTAGAGAATACTTCATTGGCTCTTATTGCTTACCTGTTACATGTGTATGTATGTGTGTGTATGTGTGTTTGTTTGTGTGTGTGTGTGTGTGTGTGTGTTTCTAATTTATTTTGTATGTTTATAGGAGAATATGTATATGTGTGTACATTTTTGTGTGTTTGTAAGTGTGTCTGTATGTGTGTGCATGTGCATGTATGTATATGTGTATGATAACACTAATTAAAAACATTGGATTCAGACACGACCTGGTATTTTTGTACAGAAAAAATCATTACCTTACATTGATTGATCATATATATTTATTTCGACTCTTATTATCTCCTTTGAAGTAAAAATGAAAATTAGATTCTGATAAGAATTTCCCATTTTTTATACTTTTCCTGCCATTAATATGATAAGTATCAACTTTCTACATTTTCATTCGGAACACATATATACATCCAGCATTGCAAGAGTTACTGCCATTAATTTGGCAATTTCTATCTGTTACCGGGGACAACTTTGACCTTCGTAACTCCATCATATTAAATTACACACGAAATATTGCAAACAAGTCAAAGGAAATACTTGTAAACCTAGCAAACAGCCTTTGAAAAATCAGTTAAAATTGTCTCCTGAGTGATAAATATTGACCAATCTTTTATTATCATTTGCCAACATGTAGCTTGTTTCTCATTCTTCCTCTTTCATCCCGTTTCACTCAATTTGTCAAATATCCTCCACTATTGCTATTATTGGTTGTGAAACTGGCATGTTGTGTGTATTTTAGAATATATATTAGCATAAGATATTGAGTAGAGGGCAAAGTTCTACTAAGCATTTGTAAATATTTATGTCTGAACACTAAACAAAAGTGTCCATCAACAGAACAAAATACCAATACTATGAATTTGAGAATGTCCACTTCATTCAAGATACATTGTTTTAAATGTGCAATATTTGTGTGTGTGTTTGTGTGCGTGTGTATGTGAGTGTGTGTATTTGTGTGCGTGTGTATGTGAGTGTGTGTGTGTGTGCTTGAGTATTTGTGTGTATGTACTCACACATATGCATGCACACATATATCTATATATATGTATATACATATATAAACCGAAACTGAAAGTAAATCAAATTAGGTATTTTGGTGGAAGGTAAAGTTTGACTTTAAAAAAATAGTGTGACAGTAAATCAAGAAATTTTCAGATTTCTGTAGCCTGGGTTAACTGAAAATGTACAGATATAATGAAGATGCAAGTATAAATAGATGATGGTAATGTAAATACATCTCACTACATTAAGAGGTTGTGACAGAGTGAAATTTATCCTGCCAATTGTCATGAAGAATTGAAGAAAGGTCTGCTATTAAATTCAAAGTTTATGTATCTAAAGTAGGTCTTAATCATACAGTTATTTCTGTTTCTATTAACATCAACCTGATGACCACTAAATAATAAATAGTGCTCATCAAATCAATATGCACCCATAGTTTCAGAGTGTAACTAATAAAATAATGACAAAAAAACAAAAAATAATCAACCAACTGTTCATTCTCTCCCTCTACATACATATATATATATATATATATATATATATATATATATATATATATATATATATATATATATATCCATACATACATACATGCATGTATATATATATACATACATACATAAATACATACATACATATATGTTTGTATGAATGCATAAGCCCTACTCTCCCTTGCAAGATAATTGACAGTTACTGCAGATCATTAATCACTGATGTTAATTGGCACTTTATAATTATAAGCTCTAAAATATTCTGTTGATCATATATTTCAGTAAGAATATTCTCTGGCAAGTGTTGTTAATCTGATTTTCAAAAAAATTTCCAAGATTACAGAACTGAAACAAAGTTACAGAGTATCAAAGTTGTGTTCACATTCCTTCAATTTTTTAGGGTTTTTTTTTAATATTTTGTCTTGGGATTAATTCAGTATTTACCTCTATTTATTTCTTCTGTTTATCCATCTATTCTTTATATATTTATTTGTGTTAGTATTAATGCATAACAATTCTTAGAACTTTAGAACTTACTCTCTCATTAACAGTTATTTCCAGTTGCAGCTATACTTTCCTTGCTTTCCACAATCTCAATGAATATGTATCATCATCATCATCACCATCAGCAGCAGCAGCAACACCACCACCACCACCACCATCATCATTATCAATATCACCATCATCATCGTCGACTTCTTCGTTGTCATAGTCATCATCATCATTATCATCATTTAATGTCCATTCTCCATGCTGACAAGGATAGGATAGTTTGACAAGAGCTGGCAAGCTACAGGATTATACCAAGTTCTCTTCCCTGTTTTGGCATGGTTTCTACGGTTGGATGCCCTTCAAAATACCGACCACTTTACAGAGTGTACTAAGTGTTTTTTTCTCATGGTACCAGCATCAAATATATGTGTGTGTGCATATATGTGTGTGTGTGTATCTATATATATATATATATATATAAAGATATATATATATATATATATATATAAAGATATATATATATATATATATATAGATATATATATATATATATATATATATATATATATATAAAGATATATATATATATATATATATATATAAAGATATATATATATATATATATATAGATATATATATATATATATATATATATATATATATATATAAAGATATATATATATATATATATATATATATATATATAAAGAGATATATATATATATATATATATATATATATATATATATATATATATATATATATATATAAAGATATATATATATATATATATATATATATATATATATATATAAAGATATATATATATATATATATATATATATATATATATATATATATATATATATATATAAAGATATATATATATATATATATATATATATATATATATATATATATATATATAAAGATATATATATATATATATATATATATATATATATATATATATATATATATATATATATATATAAAGATATATATATATATATATATATATATATATATATATATATATATATATATATATATAAAGATATATATATATATATATATATATATATATATATATATATATATATATATATATATATATATATATATATATAAAGATATATATATATATATATATATATATATATAAAGATATATATATATATATATATATATATAAAGATATATATATATATATATATATATATAAAGATATATATATATATATATATATAAAGATATATATATATATATATATATATATAAAGATATATATATATATATATATATATAAAGATATATATATATATATATATATAAAGATATATATATATATATATATATATATATATAAAGATATATATATATATATATATATATATATATATATATATATATATATATATATATATATATATATATAAAGATATATATATATATATATATAAAGATATATATATATATATATATATAAAGATATATATATATATATATATAAAGATATATATATATATATAAAGATATATATATATATATATAAAGATATATATATATATATAAAGATATATATATATATATATATATATATATATATATATATATATATATATATATATATATATATATAAAGATATATATATATATATATATAAAGATATATATATATATATATATATAAAGATATATGTATATATATATATATATATATATATATATATATATATATATATATATAAAGATATATATATATATAAAGATATATATATATATATATAAAGATATAAATATATATATATATATATATATAAAGATATATATATATAAAGATATATATATATATATATAAAGATATATATATATATATATAAAGATATATATATATATATATATAAAGATATATATATATATATAAAGATATATATATATATATAAAGATATATATATATATAAAGATATATATATATATATAAAGATATATATATATATATATACATATATATATATATATATATACATATATATATATATATATATATATATATATATACATATATCATCATCATCCTTTAACGACTGTTGTCCATGTTGTCATGTGTCGGACGGTTTGACCAGGACTGGTAAACTGTGGGGCTGCACCAGACACCAGTCTGATTTGGCATGGTTTCTACAACTGCATCCCCTTCCTAACGCCAACCACTCTGAGAGTGTAATGGGTGCTTTTACATGCCACTAGCACAGGTGCCAGTTGCATGGCGCCAGTATCTCTCATGACTACAATTTCACTTCTCTTGATGTGTCTTCTCAAGCACGACATATTGCCAAAAGTCTCCATCATTTATCATTGATTCCATGAGACCCAACGCTTGAAAGGTACTTTTTATGTGTCATGGGTGCTGGTTACATGACACCAGCATTGGCTACATTGCCTCTGTGAGGTCGAATGCTCAAACGGTACCTTTTACGTGTCATCAGCATGGGTGGCAGTAACATCACACCAGCATCAGCCATGACTATGATTTCACTTCACTTGACATGTCTTCTCAAGCATGGCCTATCGCCAAAAGTCTTGGTAGCTAGTCATTGCCTCCATGAGGCACAATGGTCAAAGATCGTGTTTTACCACCTCATCCCATGTCTTCCTGGGTCTGTCCCTTCCACTGGTTCCTTGCATAGTCTTTATGATCGACACGTCTTTACACAGCTGTCCTCATCCATATGCATCACATGACCATACCAACACAGTCGTCTCTCCACACCACATCTGATGCCTCCTGTGTCCAACTTTTCTCCCAAGATGCTTATACTCTGTTTCTTTTCATAAATTTTACTTTTTGTTTAAGGTGCCAAGTCATCATCATCATCAAATTCTACTCAGGATGTCAAGACATTGCAAGAACAGTCCTGATATATTTTGCCATGTCTGTGGTTTATTTACCACCAAAGCTCAGCAACGTGCCATCACAAGTGAAATCAAGAAGATCTACCAGGTATTCTTTGACTGGTCTCTTGAGGATCAAGATAAGAGTTGGGCCCTGCACATCATCTGCTCAGCTTGTTCAAATGGACTAAGGGATTGGCTAAATAAGAGGAAGAGAGCAATGCCGTTTGCAATACCTATAATATGGAGAGATCCAAAGGATCATTTCATGGGCTGTTATTTCTGCAACGTTAATGTATGTAGGTTTATTGTAAAAACCAAACATAAGATTATGTATCCCAAATTGGAAGCAACAAGAAGACCAGTACCACACAACGATGGTGATCTTTCTATACCAATACCACTAAAAAATGGCCTTCAGATGTCTGATGAAGATGTATTCCCTGAAGAAAATACTACTGCTCTGGAAGACACCGAAGTGGATGCAGATTTCACGATTGAAAATGAAGATGTACCACAGAAATTTTCTCAGGGAGAGTTAAATGATTTAGTTAGAGATTTGTCATTGTCGAAGGATAAAACTGAACTATTAGCATCTCACCTACAAGAAAAGTGTCTGCTTAAGATAGATGTTTGTATTACTCATTTCAGGAAGAGGAATAGGGATCTGATTTCATGCTTCTCTGTTGACGGACCACTTTGTTTCAGTAATAACACTGATGAGTTATTTCGCTGTTTGTTCCTAGAGCATGTTCCAGCTGAATGGCGCTTATTCATTGATTCATCTAAGAGAAGCCTCAAGGCAGTACTACTACACAACGGCAATAAGAAACCATCCATTCCCATAGGACATTCAGTGCACCTGAAGGAATGTTATGAAAATATGCAAGTACTCCTCAATGCCATAAAGTATACAAACTACAGCTGGAAAATCTGTGGAGACTTGAAAGTGATTGGAATGTTGATGGGAATGCAATCTGGGTTCACGAAATATTATTGCTTTTTATGCCTATGAGACAGTCGTGCAACTAACAAGCACTATGTGCAATCAGAGTGGCCTTTGCGAAAATCCTATGAGCCAAGAGTTTCTAGCATCCAGAGCATGCCACTTTTAAACCCAGAAAATGTTCTTCTACCCCCTTTTCACATAAAGCTTGGCCTCATGAAACAATTCGTGAAGACACTTGCTAGGAAAAGCTCAAAAGGTTTTGAATATGTGAAGGCCAAATTTCCAAAAATCACCGAGGCAAAACTGAAGGAGGGCGTATTCATAGGTTTGCAGATAAAAGAACTCCTGAAGGACAACCACTTCCTCACAGCACTGGATGAGATTGAGCTTAAAACTTGGAAATTCTTCAAATGGCTCTGTGAAAATTTCCTAGGCAACATGAAATCTCTAGAGTTTAGAAATGGAGTGAAATGTCTTTTAGACTCCTACACTGCAATGGGCTGCCAGATGTCACTAAAAGTCTATTTCCTTGATTCACATCTGGACTTTTTTTGCAGAGAACCTTGGAGCATTGTCTGATGAGTAAGGGGAACACTTTCATCAAGATATTGCATCGATGGAACAATGATATCAAGGATTTTGGAATGCAGGAATGTTAGCTGACTACTGTTGGATGTTATACAGGGAAAAACCTGTGACAAAACACCATAGAAAGTCCAAATCGCAAAGATTTTAAGTTGTTATGCATTTGAGTGTATTCAAACTTATTTGTTTGTGAGTCTATGTGTGTGTGTGTGTGTGTGTGTGTGTGTGTGTGTGTGTGTGTGTGTGTGTGTGTAGCAGCATCAACAACAAGCAGTGATTAGTGGGCAGCACTGGGCAGACATGGTGTTTTTACACCTTTAACCATTAGTGAAATTTTTTTTCCTCCAGAATAAGTGTAGTGGATTTTTCTTTAGAAGTTGAAATGTCACAAACTTATTTTAACATTTTAACTAACCTATTTAATTCATTTATTCCTTATCACTACGTGGCACTGGCGAAGCTATATTTATCCCAACCAGGCAATCCAATTGTGCAACTCAGTCACTGGTGTGGACTGTTTTTTCAATTAAATCTATGGCTTTGCATATGCCTAGGATTTTCTATCTTCAGTATTTCCCATTAAGGAAGGCTAAAGAACCAGAAACACACATCTGGGAATCTGATAGAAGAAAGCACTGGGCAAATATGGTCTTTTAACAAAAAAAGAAATTTTTCTCCATGGTAGCAGCAGTCAATTTGCCTTTGGAGTTATTTGAAATATGTCACAAACATATTTCAATTAACCTAAAGTTTGTAAATTACTGGTGTTATGTAAAAAGCACCCGTGCTGGTGCCACATAAAAGCAATCAAACTGGTGCTGTGTAAAAGCGCCCAATACACTCTGTAAAATAGTTGGCATTAGGAAGGGCATCTGGCCATAGAAACCATGCTGAAACAGACTTGGTGCCCAGACTGCTTTCCAGCTGACCAGCTCCAGTCAAACTATCCAACCCATACCAGATGTTCAATGATGATGATGATGAGGAGGAGGAGGAGGAGGATGGATGGATGTAAAATGACTGGGACCAAACCTATCATCTGAATAAGTGCTGGCTGGAATGTTGATCTTGTTCAGGGATAAAAGAAATGTTATTTTGAATAAATGAAGAAAGATCATATCGATTTGGGGTATCTTACACTCATATGAGTATGCAACATTAATGGATGGCAAGACATAAATGAAATAGTATTGAGAAATGTTAGAATAAATCATACCTAAAACTAGATAACTGTTTTAAAAAAAACTGTCTGGAAAGTGCCTATATAAGTTAGTTTATAACTTTATGCCCTCATATAAAAAAGTAATTAGCTGGGTGAAACAAAACATTAACTTTGAAAATGATTTGCTCATTGAACATATCTTCATTATTACTGAGGACTAAAAGCATAATGTTTATCTTGTGGTCTCATCTCTTTCAGTAATTACAGCTTAGAAGAGAATCAGCCACCAAAACTACATAATGTCTTTTGTTTTGTAGTGAGGAACTTTAAGCACACCAATATTAATGGTCCATACCTTTAGTGAAATTATGTCAAATCTCATAAATATTATATATTTCAGTGTAACATTTTTGATAAGAAAATCAAATGTAGCAAAACGAGATGACTGGTGGTAAAAGATTATTAAACAGTATCTGTTTAAACATTTACAACATTATTCACATATCCAAATATCTTTATCAACAAATACAACAATAGAAAGTTAAGGACACTAAAGTCAGTTGATACACAAGAGAAACATTTTTCATATTAGATAAAAATTTAATTTTAAACTAATAAAGTTTATTGATGTAAGGGATACAAAGTAGATGGTACAAAAATAGTAAATACTGGCTTGTTTTGTTTCCAAGCAGAACAATAGATTTGTGGATCACACCTAGTCAGTTGGCTAAGTAAACGAGGTTAACCTATGGACACATAACAATGACAAGGAAAACAACAAGTATTTGACTATATAGAAAGGGAGGGAGCAGATTAAATTTGTTGCCTGCCAGCCAAGTAATCATTTGTTGAGTGACCAATGAGATGATGAACTGTAGACGTCCTTTCGAAACCATAGTCAAGACTCTAATGTTAAGCAGTGGTGAGACAACCACTGGTGAATTTTGGACAATGTTGATGGAACAAGTCTTGAGGCACATCCTTGAATGTGCCTGATCCATATGCAAATTGTAGCCACTTAATGATGACGATGATGATAGTGCTTGAGGTGGTATTGTAATGACTATGATGATGAAATAATTCAAGCGAAAGAAACAAAAATATAGAATTACTGCATCAACAAATCAATTAATATATTCATTTATTATGTATAAATTCAAAGTCAAATCATGGAAGGTGTCTGAGTTTTAAAAAATCAGGCTAAAGCTAAACAGAAGATCAGTAATTACTTTTAAACATCCCTGAGATTTATAAGGTTCAATATAGCTGAAATTTTGCAATCTCTTATTTAAGTGCTAGTATTTTATTGAAATAATAAGTTGAGAAAATTATGCAAAATTGAAACTCAAATTCTAATGAAAAACATATTTGGCATCATGCAATGTATTAATTAAACATTTTGTTTTTGTCTAAAATAAGAATATTTATTTTGCTATGCAGTAATTTGATAGCTTCTGGTACAAAGAAAATACAAAGAAGGCTAAAGAAAATGAGAAAAAGTGCATTAAGAACATTTTATAGAAAGATACACCAAATAACATATTTTAAAGAATCATTTAAAGTATAGTGCACGGTGCCTGAATATATCAGATGTATAAACAAATTTAAATGTGAAACAATAAATGAATAATTTTTTTACTATCTTCTATAGTATTTGAAAAACCACATACTGACTTTTTAAAACACAAGTTTTACAGAACATATTCTAGTAGAATGGTTGGAGAGTGTCAGAATGATGCAGACACCTCTGATGAGAACCCAATAAGGTTCAAAAATTCACTAACCTTGTTCATCTTTTCATATAGGCGCAGGAGTGGCTGCTTGGTAAGTAGTTTGCTTATCAACCACAATGTCCCGGGCTCATTCCCACTGCGTGGCACCTTGGGCAAGTGTCTTCTACTATAGCCTCGGGCCGACCAAAGCCTTGTGAGTGCATTTGGTAGACGGAAACTGAAAGAAGCCCATCGTATATGTGTATATATATATATGTATGTGTGTGTGTGTTTGTGTGTCTGTGTTTGTCCCCTCCAACATTACTTGACAACTGATGCTGGTGTGTTTATGTCCCCTAACTTAACGGTTCGGCAAAAGAGACCGATAGAATAAGTACTAGGCTTCCAAAGAATAAGTCCTGGGATCGATTTGCTCGGCTAAAGGCGGTGCTCCAGCATGGCCACAGTCAAATGACTCAAACAAGTAAAAGAGTAGCCTATTTAAATTTCAGCCACTTCTGCACAGTGTTTATGGTCCAACTTCATTCTGGGACTTCAGAACAGTTGCTTGATATGCCTTTTCAATACTCCACAAACGAAAATGATTCTTAGACAATGATTCAGAGTGGAACAATGTCTTGGAAGAAACTGTAGTTTTATTTTCTCTAAGTGAAATGAGGAAATTTTTTGTCATCATTTTCTGTGCCTATTCACCATCAACAACTTTGGCATAGTCACCAGGATAAAATGATAGAAGATATTATAGCAAGTACAAAAATTCACACCTAGAATTTACCTTCACCATGTACAATCAAATACTGGTCCACATTGAAGATTCTGTACAGTACATGCCTGGAGGAATGGTTGGAGAAATCTTATCATCATGATCATCATCCTCATGATCATCATCCTTAAAAGTCCACTTTCCCACACTCACATGGGTTAGATTGTGTGACAGGATGTAACAAGCCAGAGAACTGCATTATTCTTCAATGTTCACTTTGAGATGATTTCTATGGCTATAGGCCCTTCATAATGTATTCACACACTTTTGTGTGTGTGCATGCATGCATGCATGTGTGTATGTGAGTATGTGTGCATGTGTGTGTGTTTTACTGTCTCTTCATCTTGACTTCCTGAGATAATTGTAAGTCACTGTCACCATCATGCAAATGGTGTACTTTGCTTCTAATCTTTTATAGAAACAAGTCTGTTCACAAGGAAATATTATTTCACCTGGAAACAGGTGAGGGGAAGCAATGGAAATGGCATCTGATGAAGAAAATGTGTCTCATCAAATGCTATCTGACCCATGCAAGCATGGTAAAGTGAGTGTTAAAATGATAATAATAATAATGATGATGATGATGATGTATGTAATATTCCTGAGAATAAGAAGTTCATTGGAACATGGTCAGGTCACTGAGAAGAAAGAGTTTTAAGTCAGAAATCTAAGTGTCACTATGCTTAATCCACAGACACGAGTCCAACAAAATATGTTCTGCTTAACATGCATGTACGCACACATGCACACACACTCACACAAACTCACACACACACAGAGACAGACACATACATGCACTCATACATACATACACATGCTTGCATACACAAAATGGACTTCTTCACACACACACATATGTATGTGTATATCCATGCTTGTGCTTATATTTACACTTTACATCTGCCTAAAAGACAGTTTTATTGTAAATGTCCTGAAATTTAGTAGTTCAACAAATATATATCAATAAAATAAGCATCTAACTGAAAGAGATACTGTAGATCAGTACAATCAACAAGACCTCTTGAACAGAGTGCCTCAATATGGTGGTTATCTAATGATTTGTTGCGTGAGAGTACAACGCCCTCTGGCAAGAATGGATTTGACCTCTAGATATAAATAGTAGTGGTCTGAGTAAGTGAGGTAGTTCATGCTAGCTTTTTTCTGGTTAGTTTAATCATTTTTGATCCCTGTTAGAGATGAGTCACTCTGTTAATTGTTGAAGGTCTCCCATAAGGGTGAACCTAATTTTTGAACCTCATTGTTGAATTGTTGTTGCTGTTTTTTTTTTGCCCGTGAGTTTATATTTGTTTTCTTCCTCATTTATGGGTAAAGTGGAAGAAAGAAGAATGGAGTGTGAACTAGTTCCAGCTAGCAGCTTTTCTTCAGCCACTGGAAGAAGTTTAACTGCAGACATATTACAGGCTCAAGAGGTGAAGATGGAGGAAAGGAAGTTGAAGGAGTTCAACGGACTGATCAAGAAGGAGGGAACCAGTTTGAGGTCGGAAGATTTTACAGCTAGTGTAACAAAGCAGACAGTAGTATATAGAACGCTGTCTACGGCAATGAAGAGAATTGAAATAGCCACAGTGGAAGCCATAGAGAAGTGTTTGAAGGAGGTAAAAAGCCTCACAATATTCTACACCAGAGGAAGAAGATACAGCACAGTGGAGGTGAGGTTTGCTAGCGAACAAGAAGCAATAAACCACTCCAATGTGGCGCTAAGGACACCATAGTGGGTACTTCTGCCAACTTACTGTGGCAAACAAGTCACCAGAGTAACGATTGGCAGAGTACCCCTGGAGATTGAGGGGGCATGGCTTGTGGCAGCCATTATGTATAATATGGAGGAGGACAGAAAAGTGTTGAAATTAATGAGGATGAAATAGGTAAATTGGTGGGGATATTTCACTTCTTCTGCTCATGATCAGCGATGCGCATATAGTCAGTCACTAAGGAACATGTTCAAGTAGTTGAAGTTAAGCAACTGGCAAGCAAATTTTTGGTATTAAGCAGAATATTTGCTATAATGGTATTTCTGCTTCAGCAACTCAGTGCTAAAACTGACTGAAATGTAATGGAGAATAGGTCAGTTTCAAAACATTGACGCCGAGGTCACAAAAGTAAAGTTTGAAGGGAATAGTAGTCATTTCCTTTGATTTCCAGATAGAAGTAAATAGGAAGTAACACTGACCAAAGACAAAATAAATAAATATTTTGTTATACAGCACTATTAACCAAAACCATAACAAACAGCAAACATAATATTGGCTCAGAGTATCCCAGATTCTGTGGAATTAAGCCTGCCTATTCAGATTTGATCAAAGATTTGACATAATCTACGATAAATTAATTACATGGAATTTTGAGGTTTTATTAAGAATAATTTGGATTATACTCAACAGCATGAACAACACTAACTACAACCACTTTTCCTTCACAGTTAACAAGACAAAGAAGGAGCTTCTATATGCTTGATCTGCTAGAAATAGTAGCTAAATCTCTTAAATCGCCCTCAACCATCAATCTTACACAGTGATATTTCGGATAATGTGGTACTTGGTGCCTTGCATGTAAATGAAAAGATAGGCTGGTCATGGGATAGTCATGATGGGAATACCTTTTATCAAAGGTCTACTCAATCAGGATTGTCTTCGGGTTAAATAACACCAATTTCACTCAAGTAAATGACTTTTATGGATACAGTTATATGTACGTGTGATAAAAGAAGTTTACTTCTCAACTATGTTGTTTTATGTTTGACATCTCGTTGTTTTCTAGGCAAGAGTCTTCTTCTGGTTAACCAAAGCTTTGTGAATGAAATTTAGTAGACAGAAACTGTGCAGAACCATGCCAGCAGGATTGTGTCTCTTCTTTGGTTGCAAACTTAATCTGTCACCCTGTTTAACACCACCACCAGACCCACCAGAACTTTTACTATGCAGAAACTTCTCTATGGCAACCATTCAAGCTAGATCTTCAATCAGAACATAACTCTCTCTCTCTCTTTTTCTTAGCAGACATAGAGGCTCTGAAAAATCTTATTCACAGTGCTGCCATTTTTTTCTCTGACTAAATCCTTAAATGTAGAAACTTTTGCTCCAAGAGAAATTCTGAAAATATACAGAATTCTCAGAAATAGTTTACCCAAGTCATGATCTCATGGAAGTAAATAGAGATAAGAATGATGAAGTGAATGATATTACATATATTTCATACATTTTCTGTTATTAAAGATGAACACTTTTTGTTTTGTTTTGCAAAGAAATGTTAATGTTGTGACAAAAGATATATATGTATATAAATATGTATGTATGTATGTATGTATGCCTCTGTGTGTATGTATGTATGTATGTATGTATGTCTCTGTGTGTATGTATGCCTCTATGTGTATGTATGCCTCTGTGGGTATGTATGTATGTGTGTGTGTGTGTGTGTAATGGATTTTTTTGTTGATTTTTAGTTTTCATTCATAATACTGCCAAGGTTTACCTATAATTAGGATATGAAAAATGAAATTGATATTGTAGTGAATACATTTTTAGAGGCTGCTATGGTTGTTGGCAGCGATAATCATGATCAACATCATCATCATCATTTATGATCATTGCCTTCATCACTGTCATCAGCATCATCACCACCAGCAGCAACAGCATCAACAGCAGCAGTAGCAACATTTTCTTTTTCTTATACAAACATATGCAAAAAAATGCCATATTTATATGTGTGTGTGTGTGTGTGTGTGTAAACAAATATGAATAAATGATAGATTCTAGAGTATAGAGAATGGTGAAATGATAAAGTAATAAATACTGGGAAATAAATATATACATAAATAAATAAATAAATAAATGGTAGAAAGAAATGTCATTGCTCTAAAGGAAGGGGAAAATGTCTTAGTATGAATGCAAAGCATTCTTTTACTGAGTTCTATATATGTAAAGTGAATGCATGCAATAAACACAGTCTTGGATATTGAAGCCACCATGTGTGATGATGCTTCGTCATAGTCTGTCATTGACTAATAATATATTGTGTGCATTTGTGTGTGTGTGTGTGTGTGAGAGAGAGTATGCTGGTATACATGTGTATTTCTGTAGTATCTGTCCTTATATGTATGTGTGGATGTGCATGGTGAGTTTGTATGCGTTTGTGTGTGTGGTGTTAAGAAAATAATATAATCTTAAGAGCATTAACGTTGGTGTTTCTGTTTCAGTCACTTTTTTTTTTTTAAATTTTTTTTTTTACATTTTTCTTCTGATTTTCCTATTTTGGTTTACTGAATGTATGGAGGGTAGAGGAAAATAAGATGATCATTTTTTTGTTTGTTTTTTTTATTATTTTTATTTGTTTCTATTTTTCTCCTTTCCCTCCCCTCTCTCTCTCTTTCTCTCAAATTCTCTGTATGCCATCCATTTTATACAGGAGGAATAAAAACCTGTTGATCATTCATAGTCAGACATTCATAGTCATACTGGATGTGATCAGACAAACAAAGAAAATAGTGGGGGGGGAAAGTCAAAAAAAAAAAAAAAACAAGAAAAAAGAACGAAAAGTGAAAGAAGAAAATTGGGGAGAAGGCACTGGAAATCAAGAAGGAAAATAATACTAAAAACAGCAACAAGAACAGCAATAATAACAATAACAACAACAATAATAATAATGATAATAATAATAATAATAATAATAATAAATGATGAGTCTGAGTAACAACTGTTAAACTAACAATAATATGTGAAAACATGAATACTCATACACATACACTAAGATGCAGACACTCACACATGCATATATATATATACATATACACACACACACATACTTATATGTATACATATATATATATATGTATGTGCGCACATATATATGTGTGTGTGTATGTATATATATATATATATATATATATATATATATATATATATATATATATATATATACACACACACACATATATATATATATATATATATATATGTGTGTGTGTGTGTGTGTGTGTGTGTGTGTGTGTGTGTGAACACGTATGTAGATTTGTACACAACACATACATCCCGAAACAAATCACAATTTCTGATTTTTATAACGATAAGCCACTACTTCAGAGATGATGACCATCATAAGTGCTATTCTTAGCAGGAAATTAAAGTTTTCAGTTATTCAAGAACAGTCTATCAATGCAGCAACACTAAGAACTCACTGAAAAGAACAACAGCTGGTTTTAAATCTTAGAAATTTTTCTCTTTCTCTCATTTACCTGCTTGCATTTTTTGTAAATTTATTTGTTCTTTTTCTTTCATTGTCCTTTTCTTCTTAACATCATAATATATATCTCCTGTTATAATTTTCTATGTATCTTGATATTTTTATATGTGGTTTGCTACTTCAATGTGTTTGCATTCTTCCTTTTTTTTTTTTTTTTTTTTTTAATTTCTTGATGCTTTTTAAGCTTTGTACAACTAACTGGGTTTTGATTTTGTTGAGTTTGCTAGGGATTGGAATTTCAAATTCTGAACATCACTGTCCATCTTTGTACATGTAATCATTAGAAAAGAATCTCTAATCAAATAGACATTGAAAATAAAATAAAAGGCTTATAGAAACAACACATGATAATTAGAAAACATGAAGTTTTACTGTGATTAAAAACAAAAAAATTAATTGCCAGGTTCTGAATCTGTAGCTAAAATGTTTTTTGCATTTACTGCATTAGTAGCTGAAATTACTTCTCTGACACCAAACATCTAAAACCAGTTTGTGGCAAACAAATAAATATTATCTGCATGCTAAGATATTTAACACAGGGAATGTTAAAAAGTATGCTAGGTTTAACTGTATTTGATGCTTTGTTGATGAGGTCATGGTGATATTGAAACATGCCCAGAGTTATTTTCTATATTCAATGAAATAATTAAGATAACATTAGTCATTGAGTAATATTTTGTTTTCTTCACTGCATAATGATTTGTAGTTAACTTTTTAGTGTTACATACATTAAATATGGTCACACCATTTTAAGTGTTGTTTTTATTATTTTTTGTGTAAATTGTGTCTGGGTTAATATATTTTTTCCTGGCTAGGTCACTAAAGTGCCAAACACTATACTTTGTGATATTTATTTAGTTTACATCCTGAGCATAATTCTCACCGCCATTGACTGGTGAGAGATCACAGAAGAATTAGTAGTATTTTAAGAGTTGAAAGAAGTTATTATTTAATAAATGAAATTTTATTAATGCTGGAAACTATTAATATTATTAGATCCCACAGCACATTTCACAATATTATTGATTAAAGTATGATGTGACAAGATGGAGACTACAGTAAAATATAACCATAATATATTTTGGAAAATATTTGAAAACAAGATTTAATTCAAACACTTGTAAACTTTACAGGCTGGTTTTAGCCAGCATGCTTTCAACAAAATGGCATTCTTTGAAGGTCAAAAAATGTCAACAAGTGTTGACATTAAAACTAGAGACAGCAGTAGACCAACAAACTGAAAATGGGAGCTATATTAAAGCAACAAGATAAGAAGTGGAAGAGACTAATAAATGGTTGGAACCATCAAGGAGAATTTAAGAGATGACCATTTTGCTGAAACCAAAAAGCAGCAAAATTAATTAGCAGGCATACATGGTCTAAGATAATGGGTGATGTACTGAATGTCAAACCAAAAGAAGATATTTACTTAATACCTAATTAAGTAATTAACTGAAACTTTTCTTTTAATAAGAGAAGGAAAATAGTGCCCTATTAGCAATAGTTAACAACTCCCTAGTAAAGGAGAGATAATCTCAAGAAATTAAGACTTAATTTCTCAAAGTTGATTTAAATCCTTAGGGAAAAGTTTGATTCTTGTTAGCAGGCAAGGGACAACTCTGCACATATTTTGTTCCGTTAGACCTTATCAGGACAGTAGTCATCTCAAGCCTGCTTTTCAGCTGAAAAGAAATGTTTACTTAGAAAAAACGCAATGAATAATTTTTATCAACTATTATTTGTTTAATTAAAATAAAGTGAGCTAAGGGTAATGGGATATTATACAAAGAAATGGAGGCTCCTTAAAACATTGCAAAATGGATAAACTGCATGACGTTTGTAGGGATTTCAAGAACATTTCATTACAGTGAGGTATGTACATGAGAAAACACTTCTTTAACATTCTTGTCTATTTTTATAATGAATGCAAAATTGGCATGTCTATTTTTAACACTGCACCCGATTAAAGCCATTAATTTCATTGAACATAATGTTGCATCTAGTTAGACCCACATTAACTTGGGAGATATATCATCATCACCATCATCATTCTCATCATCATCATCATCATCATCATCTAGCATCCATATTCAGTGCTGACATGGGTTGGAAGGCCTGACAGGATCCAGCAAGCTGCAGTGCTGCACCAAGCTCTAGTGTTAGCTTTGGCAAGTTTCAATAGATGGATGCCCTTTCAACCACTTAACAGTGTGTATTGGGTGCTTTTTTTCTTCATGCCACATACACCACTGAAGTTGCCAAATAAGTTGCAAGACGGAAAATAGAATGGAAAAGAGGAAATCCCCACTGACTAAGTGGGAGGGCTATTGGTTAGAGAGAGGTGGCTTTATGCCAGGTGCTGAGAGGCTAAAAGTATGATAGAGGCACACACACAAGTGTCTTGCTATAGAAAAGATACATGGCCACTCCACATTATATAAGAGAAGCAGTAACTGGGAAGAAGATGAAAATGCTTTGTAGCACCCTCAGCTTTTTCCCTTTTATTCAAAAGTGTCACCAATGAAGTATTTGATTTATTTACAACAAAATCCAATCAGCATCAATGGTTTTTGACATGAAAAACTATCATCTGAGAAAATATGCTCTTTTATGATATTGTATTTGTATTAGCTTTTGATGACAAAAATGGATTCTGACTTTTGTCATTTAGGTAGGGTATAAAATCTTTTGTGAAAAATCACATCCATGACTAAAACTAATGTATAGGATTTTGTTACATGTATTAAAAACAGTGAAGCAATGTAGAATACAATTTGCTGGGTATTGTTTTAATTAGAGTAAAAATGACTTGTGTCATCATTTGATCTTTGAAGATAATGACCAGTTAGCCATTATCAAAAGCATTCCTATCCAGATGTCATTACCAGAGATTCAGGATATAAAATGTGAGACATTGGTAGAAAATTGCTGGACCATGAATTCTCAAAAGAAGTTGTTAGATATGTTTTGACAAAGACTGTCAAATGATGATGGTGATGATAATACATTCTTACAATCAACTGTTCAGAGAAGTCAAGTGATAAACTTGAACCAGAAAATTTTACAGGAATTATACAAAAGAACACCACCTATACCAGAACACCAATCTTTCTGAGATTAAGATTTGCTTGAAAGAGTTCAATTAATTTACCAACATTACCATGAAATAAATCATTTAAACTGTGAAACTGTGAGCAACAAGGTCAGAGAGCTTGTAAATTAAAAGAATTCATGGAATTTGGTGACATAGAAGAAAATGAAATATTTCTCTCTTCTGTCATCAGTTGACATGTACAACATTACACCTCCCAGTAACTGCACCCCCATCTAGATACAGTTTGACTACCTTCATCTAAGATGAAATATATAAGCTTTCCTGGAAAACACCCTTAATCAAGATCTTTCTTTCTCATCTTCAACAGTAAGTCAGCAGAATAAT
This sequence comes from Octopus bimaculoides, assembly GCF_046866305.1. Classification (NCBI taxonomy): domain Eukaryota; kingdom Metazoa; phylum Mollusca; class Cephalopoda; order Octopoda; family Octopodidae; genus Octopus; species Octopus bimaculoides. The sequence continues at coordinate 90,523,847 of NC_142930.1, read as the reverse complement.
ATTCATAAGGAAATGAACCAGCTAAAATTACCTGACTAACTATTACTCCACATAATGTAGTTAAGCACTCTAGATTCCAACAATTCTTCAAACAACATCTCTTTTGTCAAAGAACCATGCCAATACCACTCCGCTGAGAAAATAATTTAAGTACTGAACCCAATAGCTATAAAAAATGCAAGATATTAAAAATCTGAGGAAATATTCCCTTTTGATTTGGTGGTGGGAAACAGTAACAAAATGCAAGTGATTTTATTAAAAGGATACATTACTCAATAAACTACATCTAGCAATTGTGGAGCATTGTGGAATATAGAAAAGGAAAGAGAACTTTGTAAACATTAGTAGATGATTTAAAACATATCCAAGTTAAACAGGTGACAACCTGGACATCCAGTTCGTTGGCAAAAGTTTAGAGATTTGTTTGAGAAAGATGTTGTAGTACCATAGAATCTATATGTGGGCCAGTATTGGAGTAAAGCTGGTATGGTGAGATTTGAGGAAAATATGGTTGTTATTACTAACATAAAGACTTTAGCATAGGCTCATGAGTTTCGATTTTTAATAGAAGTGAAATAACCAAGTATTGGACTAGCAAGTCAAAGAAGTTGAGTTCAAGTCTGTAGTTAGTGTTTTTATGTGTTTCACATCTAATCATTATTGATTGCAAAATTTCTGTAGCTGTTAGATTCTGAAGATAGTATGTTAACCAAAGACAGACTGGAGAAATTTATCTTTCATTTCCATAACTCCATAAAATCATAATTAATTCCCAGTATCTTATATATTTCATATAAATCAGCCTACAAGTGAGCTTCTATGGCGGGAGTGACCAAACTGTCTGATAAGAAGAGCTGTATATGGTATTTTGTTTTTCATTCAAGAGAAGCAACATATATTCTTTAAGTTATAAAAAAGCCATATTGTTTCACCCAGGAAAGTAAATGGATTAAGTTCTAAGTGTTGAAGGAGTTTTTAATTTTGTTTTCACATTTCTTTTTTACATTCAATCTGGCTGGTAGGATGTTGAAGCTATTCTAAAAGAGCTGTCAGAAATGAATGTTATTGAGAATAATGCAACGTTTTGATTTTACAAATTTCACCTCAAAAAAAGAGTGATTCACAACAGTAAGTTGTCCCCTAACAGAGAAGAGTCAGAAACTTATTTCCAAGAGATAATGAATTTTGTTTTTTTATTGTTAGTGGGATTTCAAAACTCAGGAGTTAAATTTTACATTCAACCTTCAAACACAAAATCCTTCTGCAGTTCAATAAGTTCTGTTATTTATAAAGTAATACCCAAAACAAAAGCTGCAAATACAGAGCATCTGTTATTACTACCATCAATAAGAAAATGATTAGCAAGAAATTCAAAGCATATTAGCTTCTTTAGTTTCTCAAACCTGCTTTCAATATCATCATAAAGTGTATTGCCCCTGCATTTTCACTCTTTACTGTTATGGAAAGGTAGCACATAATCCTAATATTATGTTGGATATCACACACTGTAGCTTTGATAACTGCATAAAGCTTATGAGCCACAGTTTGACCACTCAACCTGATAGAAATACCAGCCAAATTCCCTTCAAACCTCACTCTACCATCTTAAAAAATAGAAAGGACATACTGGACAATTATGATTAAGTCCATTTATACCAAATGTTGGAATAGTTACAGCTAGAATGTTTTTGATCAAAGGCCTCTTGAATTAAACAACAACAATGTACTTTATAATGGTTGCCAGAGTAATTTATAAGATATTTATATTTGATTTTATATCCCATTTAGCTATTCCATTAGCTACTAAGATACTTAACAATATAGGCTTAATGATTCTTCATAACTACAGAAATCTTTGTCTGTGGATTTTCAATTGATATGTCATGTACATTTCCAAAACCTCTTAAGCTAGCTATCTGTATTGTTAGTATGGTTAATCAGTAAATACAACTCATCATAATTAGTACCTTCAAATCAATTATGAATCTTCTGTGAATAACTATGTCTCCACTACTAATGAACAATGCATAACTCAATGTCCAACACTCCTTACAAATGCAACCTCTCACAGTTTATGACAACTTCTTTGAGATGCCCTAACATCACTTTCATAATTATGTCTGCATCTCAAAAGCTCAACCCATTTTACAGAAAAGGCCACAGAACAAAAACCATGAATATATGTTTCAAGTCACAGTTCTCTTCAATCTCAGATTAATTATTACGTTTATGTTTTATGAGATTAAAATTAAAACCTTAGTTGTCAATAACATATATATGTAAATATGAATTTCCAAATTAGATTGGTAAGGATATAAAATCCTAGTGGGTACTGTATTTACTTTTACCAGTTAATAATGCTGACTAACCTCTGTGAGTGTAGAAAAACTCTAGTTTGTTATTTTACTATCCTCAGTACTCAGTAGATCTTCACATCGGTAAATCTATATGTCTCTACAGAGACTGCATGTTGTTGGTAGAGAAGAAATATATTATTATTATTATTCAGTAGTTTTATTTTTATAACGTGCTTTCACTTCACTACCGAGCGCAGCTCTGTGCGCCTTGGGTATGTGCTGTGGTGCTCTTATGTTTACTGTATTGAAAGTGTTTTGCGTAGAATGTGTGCAGTACCCAGTAGTGCAATTTTCTGTATGTTATATATATTTGTAAGTCCTGCTATTTTTGTTATGTATTTGTCTGAATATTTTTTTATTATACCTAAGGCACCTACTATGATAGGAATTGTTTGTTTTTAGATTCCACATTCGAGTTATCTCTATTTCCAGGTCTTTGTATTTTGAAAGTTTTTCCATTTCTTTTAGAGAAACGTTGTCATCTGCTGGTATTGATACATCAATTAGAAAGCATTTTTTTTCTTCATGATCTTTGACAACTATATCTGGTCTATTTTCCTTAATTTCTCTATCTGTGTGTATTGGCATATCCCAGAGTATGGTTGCTTTCTCGTTTTCTGTGACCTTTTCTGGCGTGTGTTTATACCATCTTTTTTCTGTTGTTATTCCATAATGTTGGCATAGCTTCCAGTGTATATAGGTCCCAGCTCTGTCGTGTCTGTGAATATATTCCTTCTTAGCCAGGACTGGGCAGCCAGAGATAATATGATTTATTGTTTCTTGTCGATCTCCACATATTCTACAGTTACTTGTTATATTTCTTTTCATTACGTGTTTTTGGTAATTTCTGGTGGGGAGGCTTTGGTCTTGTGCAGCAATTATAAATCCTTCAGTCTCTGCTTTGAGTCCTGAGCTTCTCAGCCATTGCTGGGATTTTTCTCTGTCTATTTCTTTCGCATTTAGTTTAGCCCAGTATTTACCATGTATTTATTATTATTTATTATTATTTTTTATTATTATTATCACTATTATTACTGTTATTGTTTTTATTATTATTATTATTATTATTATTATTATTGTTGTTATTATTATTGTTGTTATTATTATTATTATTGTTGTTGTTGTTATTATTATTGTTGTTATTATTATTATTATTATTGTTGTTATTATTATTATTATTATTATTATTATTATTATTATTATTATTATTATTATTATTGTTGTTATTATTATTATTATTGTTGTTATTATTATTGTTGTTATTATTATTATTATTATTATTATTATTATTATTGTTGTTATTATTATTGTTATTATTATTATTATTATTATTATTGGTGTTGTTGTTGTTGTTATTATTATTATTGTTGTTGTTATTGTTATTATTATTATTGTTGTTATTGTTATTATTATTATTATCATTATTATTATTATATCTTCTCTATATGTAAATATATAGTTGTGTGTGTGTATGTCAGTGTGTGTGTATGTGTGTATACGTGTGTGTATGCATAAAGAATGTTATTATTTAAAAGCACTCAGAAGAATAACAATTAGACATTTACTGGTGATGTAACTCTATATAGAGAGTAGAGAATTTCACAATGCATTCATATATACAGTTGGCTTCAGAAAGTTCTCCCTTGTTTTACATAATAGCTATTGGTGTGGCTCTAAGGAAAGTAGGCAGATGGCAAGAGTGTCATTACATTTTGTGCTTTCTTTTTAGTTATCCTCATGGTTTAAACCAGTGCACACTAAAGCCTTTAGTGTTGAAACCTTTATCAAGAATGATAAAGCTGACATTTTTTTGTGCATTCTACATACATATATACAGACAAACAGTTAGCTGGACGGATGGATGGATAGACAGACAGACAGACAGACAGACAGACAGACAGATAGAGAGAGAGAGAGAGAGAGAGAGAGAGAGAGAGAGAGAGAGAGAGAGATACATATATATAATATATATATATATTAGTTTATGTATATATTAATATTATCTCAGTTTTAAAAAAATTTGACAATGTAAATATGTTAATAGTTACCATGGGTAGCAAAAATTACACAAAAAACCAGGATATCACTCCCGTTTTATAGGTAGAGATACCAAGTTGAAGTGATGCATTTTGAGTAGATATGAATAATAACAATAAATGGAGCAAACCGCATATAAATATATATATATATATATATATATATATATATATATTACTGTTCTTATTTTAACTCATGTCAATTGTCCAGAAATCTCTCATCACACATCTGTGACCTCATCAGTGACACTTCCCGTCTTCATGTATACATAAAAGAGAACTGAAGGTGTCACTGAAGAGGTCACAGATGTGTGACAACAGATTTCCAGACAATGGAAATGAGTTAAAATAAGAACAATAATAAATGAGTGAAGAACGTATATATATATATATATATATATGTTTATTTAACAAAAAAAAAAATGACCATACACACACACACATATGTAACAGTAAGAATGTTACCAGATGCCTTACATATATATATATATATATATATATATATATTTGATAAATAAATTCAAAAAAGGAGAAGACTCTTTTATAAGAATTTTATGAAGAAGCCAGTGTGTAAAAAAAATTCATAAGGGAAATTTCTATTCCCAAGAATATAATTATTCATTTATATTTATATAAAGGGTATTATTACAAAAAAATAATAATGCCCTTTATATATATATATTTTTATATATATATATATATATATAGATATATATATATATATATAGATAGATAGATAGATAGATATATGCACATATATATACACATACATATATACATATATATATATATATATATATATATATATATATATATATATATATATATATATATATATATATATATATAATTATGTGTATTTCTTCTATCTTAATGAATAAAAATTCTTCTGATAGAATAAATGGGTTAATAGAAACCAATGTAGCAAAGAACACAAAATAACTGTGGTTAGCTCCTGTTTTTAAGGCAGGAACTCCTTGAAATTTTGGGTATTTGAGTATATTTAAGAATTTAAGGATTGGAGAAAATGCATGTTATAATTGCATACATTATTCCTACATATGTTTTAAAGGATTACAACCTGTGTGATCCATAGGGATCTTTGATATTAAAATTGTAACCTTCTCATCAGGGAAAGCATGGGAATCATCTTATACGTAAGACATTATGACCGATTGATGATTCCCATGCTTTCCCTGATGAGAAGGTTACAATTTTAATATCAAAGATCCCTATGGATCACACAGATTGTAATCCTTTGAAACATATGTAGGAATAAAGTATGCAATTATAACATGCGTTTTCTCCAATCCTTAAATTCTTATATATATATATATATATATATATATATATATATATATATATATATATATATATATATACTATTTTATAGATATTGTTATTAATTAACAATACTCGTAGACAGGCTAGAATTGAAGTGCTCAAATTGAGCTAAGTTCCAATTTATAATTTGAGTGGAGGCAATACAAGCAGAAAACTAGAGGAACATGACTTATTATCCACCAGAATATTCAATATATATGCACGCTTACTTTGACATTAATAAAGCGACATCAAGTTCAACTTGATAGAAGTATTAATAACATACAAGCATATAGACATCTATATATTTTTATAAGCCTGCAAATATCTAAAATATTTAAAATCATTTATAAATACATAGGCATTTTAAAAAATATATAAGTAAAATAAATACAAAATATATACATAATAAGATATAAAAGCATCAATATTATATAAGACATAGTGAATTATAAATTCATATGATATACTATAGAGAAATTAAAATTTAGAGGTCACAACACAAGCACATAAATTATTTAAAAACACTTAGATATTCAAAAATATATAAAAACATTCATAAATACATAGGCATTTTAAAATAGAAGACGTCGACATGAGATTGGATATGGTAAAAAATAAGCTCATAGGATATGTTACAAGGACTAAAGATTTCAAGTTACAACACAAAGCATGTGGAAAGTAGAAAGTCAGACATTTTAAAGCATTAAACAGACACACTAAAATTAGAGACAATGTTCAATGGATCCAAAAGTTTTATCGACAGGCCGTTTCGGAGATGTATCAGTTAATATGATATGAATTTCATATTTTAAAGGAAGCAGACACTCCCCTTGTCAGGATACTCCATGCCACGAAAGACACCATTAAGACAATACAGAAAAGGACAACTAACATAATCACATTCCAGCATATACATACATACATACATACATACATACATAGGAACAGGAGGAGGAACAGGGGATGAACAGAAAGAGGAGAAAGAGAAAGAGAAGATGAAGGAGATGGAGATGGAAGAGGGTATATGTTGATGCCATAAAGAAAAAGGTATCCACTACACTCCTTAAAGTGGGAAATGCAGCCAGTGGAAACACTGGAGCAGCACATGGCTCTCTGACCCATTGGCTCCCGTCAAATCATTCAGCTCATACCATCATCAATAGCTGACATAAAAATAATGATGATATAGTACTGGTTTGATTCAGGTTGATAGACCCAGAGCTGCAAGATTGGCCTTGTGTTCAGAGAAAAGAAATCAATATCATTCTTATCCCCCAAACTTTAGGCTTAATGAAATGTGATTCAGATTTATTTATTGGCAGAATTAATGTGTCAGTGATAAAAGTGCCAGTGTTAGATTGTATAATTGATGAGCTAATTGCATGGTTATATTTCTAATATCAGTTATTACTACTGTGGAAATGACTGACCGGACTGTCAATTAGATCATATATATTTATATTTACACTACATTTTGAGGAGTGTTTTCTCCTGATTCCTTTCAAATGTCTTAATTTTACCCACACACACATACACATCCAGACACACACATACATACACACACATACACATTCTCCATCACATGAACATACACACAAATATTCTCTGTCTTTCTTTCTCTCTCACACAATCACAGTCTTTTAACACTTAAGTTTGAACTAGTAGGAATTTGTTGAAAGTCACACATAAGTCTCCAGTAGAAATGTGCCAGACTATGGAAATGCCTGTATACAACATTATAATGACTGGCTGTTATGAAGAAAGAAATCTATTAAAATGGTGTGTCAATAAAAAATGAAAAATATAATTAACAATCTGAACCAAAATCTTTAAATCGTTTTACTTGTTTCAGTCATTAAAGTGCACCCATGCTGGGGCACACCTTTGAAGAATTTTTGCTAAATGAATCGACCCCCAGTAATTTTTTCTCTTTTTTAAGCTCAGTTTCATTTAAGCAGTCTCTTATACTGAGCCACTCAGTTACAGGTACATAAGTGCACCAACACCAGTTGTCAAGCAGTGGTCGGAGACAAACATAAACACAAATACATGTGCGCGCGCACACACACACACACACGCGCATACACACACACACACACATACACAGAAAGTAGGATACAGTATCCATTTATAAACATTTAATAGACTTGGTAGTATATAATTGGAGCAAAACAATATACAGTGTCCCTACCAGCAATTAATATAATATATATATAGGCACTTGAGTGGCTGTGTGGTATGAAGCTTGTTTCCCAACCACATGGTTCTGGGTTCAGTCCCACTGCATGGCACCTTGGGCAAGTGTCATTTACTATAACCTCAAGATGGCCAAAGCCTTGTGAGTGGATTTGATAGACAGAAACTGAAAGAAGCTTGTCATATATGTGTGTGTGTGTGTATTTGTATGTCTGTGTTTGTCTCCCCACCATTGCTTAACAACCGATGTTGTGTGTTTATGTCCCCGTAACTTAGCAGTTTGGCAAAAGAGATCGATCAAATAAGTACTAGGCTTACACAGAATAAGTCTTGGGGTTGATTTGTTTGACTAAAGGCAGTGCTACAGCATGACCACAGTCAAATGGCTGAGACAAGTTAAAAATAAAAGAACATATATATATCATCATCATCATCATCATCATTTAACGTCTGCTTTCCATGCTAGCATGGGTTGGATGATTTGACTGAGGACTGGCGAACCAGATGGCTGCACCAGGCTCCAATCTGATCTGGCAGAGTTTCTACAGCTGGATGCCCTTCCTAATGCCAACCACTCTGAGAGTGTAGTGGGTGCTTTTTGACATGGGTTGGACAGTTTTACCACAACCAGTTAGGCTATGGGCTGCACCAGGTTCCATTGTCTGTTCTGGCATGGTTTCTGTAGCTGCAAGCCCTTCTTAACGTCAACCACTCCATAGAGTGTACTGGGTGCTTTTAATATGGCACCAGCACCAGTGCTTTTCCCTCGGCACCACCACTGGTATCAATTTTGCTGCAATGGGTGAGTCAAGAGTGCATTCTTTTCAGTTTCTATCGACCAAATCTACTTGCAAAGACTAGGTTGGCCCAAGGTTATAGTGGCAGATACTTTCCCAATGTGCCATGCAGTGGAACTGAACCTAGAACCATGTGGATCGGAAGCAAACTTCTTACCACACAGTCAAGCTAAAATTCTTTTAGCTGCTAAGTTAGTGTTAACATAGTTACCTCTTTAGCATTCAGATTATTCTGTCAGATGTAATGTTTATTTTATTCACATTGTTTTGAATTTATTAGTTTTGAGACTGATTGTTTATTTTTAGAGTGACATTGAAGAGTACGTGTGAGGGGTCTGATCTGGCCAGTTTAAACATAAACCAGGTGGAATATTTGAGCTGGATTTTGCCAGTTTAAATGTTGAAGATTAAAATGTATGGAGACATTAAGAGTTTAACTTGAATAATTGTTGGTGAAGAAAAAATATTAGTTAATGATTTTTGAATAATTGTTGGTGAAGAAAAAATATTAGTTAATGATTTTTGAATAATTATTTTGAATAATTTTGGCATGTATGAAAGTGTTGGATTGGAAATACCATGGATAAAAAACACACCAATATTATGATGCATACAAGGTGTCGACCTGGCAGGACCATTACCAAGTCAGGTAAAATTCTTAGCAGCATTTCAGTTGTCTTTATGTTCTGAGTTCAAATCTCACAGAGGTTGTCTTCATCTTTTATCCTTCTGGAGCCAATAAAATAAGTACCAGTCGAGCACTGGGATCAATGTAATTGACTTATCCTATGCCCTGAAACTGCTGGTCTTGTGCCAAAATTTGAAACCCTTCAAGGTTGTAAGTTGGAAGAATTGTTAGCATGTGAGGCAAAATGCTGCTAAGCATTTTGTCCGTCTTGACGTCCTGAGCTTAAATTCCATTGAGGTCAACTTAGCTTTTCTTCCCTTCAGGGGCAATAAAATAAGAGCCATTTGAGCACTGGCATCAATGTAATTGACATACCATCACCCCAGAACTTGCTGACCTTGTGCTAAAATTTAAAACCAATATTATGTTCTAAGTTCATATCCTTCTGCAGTCCACTCTCGTCTTCTGAAGCACTGTGATCATAAGTCATGGATATAATGGGCAGTTGTCTAGTAGGTTCAGTAAACTTGTTATTAATAAGAAAATTCTCTCGTGCCCCTTGCATTGATTTGTCCTGGGTCCTATAATGACAGCACCTCTAGTAGATAAAAATGAGTACCAAGTCAAGTATCAGGGTTGATATAATTTTGGCTGTTTTCTCCTCCCATGGTTTTGGGTTTGTACCTATATAAGAAACCAGTATCTTGGCATAATGGAGGCACATGTCTTAGTGGTTAGAGTGTTGAACTTATGATCATAAGATTATGGTTTTGATTTCTGGACCAGGCAACGTGTTGCATTCTTGAGTAAATCACTTCACTTCACATTACTCTAGTCCCCTCAGCTGGCAAAAGAGAGTAATCCTTCTATGGACCAATATCTCATCTAGATTGGGGAAACATATGCCATAAAACTGGGAAACTGGACCTTACGAGTCAGCATGACTCAAGAAAGTAACTTCACCTTTACCTTTAGTATCTTGGCAAGTGCAGGAGTTAACTTAGTAGGTGTCTTGTTCTATCGAATGGCAAATGTAGCATGCCATGGCCTGGTTGTTGAATTGATACACTGAAGGCATAATATAATAATATACACTCTCTCATTAATTTCATACTTGTTTCAGTTGTTAGACTGTGACCATTTTTGGGCACCACCTTAAAGGCTTTGGTCAAACAAATCTACCATCATACATACATACATATATATATATATATATATATATATATATATATATATATATATATATATGATGGGCCTCTTTCAACTTGTCCACCTAATCCACTCACAAGACTTTGATCAGCTCAAGGCTATAGTAGAAAACACTTGCCCAAGGTGCCAAGCAGTAGGACTGAAGCAAGAACCACGTGGTTGGGAAGCAAACTCCTTACCACACAGCCATGACTACACCTGCTAATTAGGTCTTTCAAATATGTGTGCTCAACAGAATGATGACATGTTCAGTTATAGTGTAGATGGTTAACCATTCTACAGACACATATACCTTTATTGTAATTTTCAGGAAGAATAAGTGAGACACTAATTTTGCATGACAACATGTGACAAAGTTAGCCCTTTGAAATACAGGTAATTTCTATTTTGTATTATAGGTTAAGTAGCTGAGTATTCCACATATTTTAGGGTCTATAAACAAGTATGTACCTATCTAGGGCAATAGATTGGTAGAACTGTTAAAACATCAGATTGGGATATGTTCTGGCTCTTTGCATCTTGAGTTTAAATCCCAATAAAATGGTTAGTTCTTGGATATTCCATCAGGAACTAGAATTACAACTCAAATGTTTCTGCTAGCTTCTTTCTTTTGTTCTTTTGAGATGCAGTCAGAGATTTATGAGAGTCAGCTATCAAATATCAAACCATATTGTGTCAAATTCTGTTCAACATAGATGAACTTTATCCCTTTCCTTAACATCTGAGGGGAAATACAGCTCAATCTAGATAACCCACAAAAAAAATCTATTGTTCTCCTGACTTACTTTAGCTAGGAAATTATCATAAATATAGAATTCTTCCTCTTTTTATCAGATACTTTGGCAGAGATGCATACCTGCCTTATACCCTCAGCACTGTCAGAGAATTAAAATCCAACTCTTCCTCTCTCTCTCTTTCTCGTGCTCTATCTACCTATCTATATTTATCTATCTATCTATTCATCTATCTATGGATATCTATCTGTCTATGGATATCTATCTATCTTTCTCACTCTCTCTTTTACTCTCTTGCCTCATGGCTGTCAGAGGTAACATGTTTCTCTATCATTGTCTCCTTTTCCTTTCCATTCAAACATCTAGTAGTCAACTATGATAACCACAGTTACTTGCATGATTGACAACAGAAGTAGTCTTATATTTTGGTTTCAAATTTTAGCACAAGGCCAGCAATTTCGGCGAGGGAGTAAGTCAATTATATTGACCCTAGTGCTCAACAGGTTCTTATTTCATCCCAAAAGGATGAAAGGTCAAATTGACCTTGATAAATTTGAACTCAGAATGTAAAGTCAGATGAAATGTCACTAAACATTTTACCCACAATTCTGCCTGCTCACCACCTTACAGTCTTTATATATTGGTTTCAAATTTTGGCACAAGGCTAGAAACTTCAGAGGAGGAGGGAGGTTCTTTGTTGATTACATTCACCCAAGTGCTCAACCAATATTTATTTTATTGACCCTGAAAAAATGAAAAGCAAAAGTTGACCTCGGCAGAATTTGAACTTTATCTGACATACTTAACAACTCTACCAGCTCACCACCTTACTGTCTCTATATATTGATTTCAAATTTTGACACAAGGCCAGCAATTTTGGAAGAGGAAGTAAGTCAATTACATCAACCCCAGTGTTCAACTGGTACTTATTTTATAGACCCTGAAAGGAATAAAAGGCAAAGCTGACCTAACAGAATTTGAACCCAGAACATAAAGACATGAAATGCACTAAGCATTTTGCCCAGTGTGCTAATGATTCTGCCAACTTGCCACTTTACAGTTTTTATATATTGGTTTTAAATTTTGGCACAAGGACAATAGTTTGAAGGGAGGAGCCAAGTTGATTAAATTGACCCCAGTGTTTAACTGGTACTTATTTTATCAATCCCAAAATGATGACATCCAAAGCTGATCTCAGCAGGATTTGAACTCAGAGCATAAAGTCTGATGAAATGCCTCTATGCATTTTCCCCAGTGTACTAACAATTCTACCAGCTCACTGCCTTACAGTTTTTATATATAAACGACACAAAGTAGTTGTGTGTAGTGTAACAGTAAATAAAGCCAATTTAACCATAATCTTGTCATTTCTACCATTCATCTATAATACATGCATCCATTACATTCCAGTGACCCTGGTGTTCAAATTGTTACACTACCATGGCCTAATTAGGTTCTAGACTTAATCTGTTACCTAGCACTTAGAGTGTCTAAAGTAGAGGCATCTCCTTTGTAAGTACACAGGTTAAGTTTCCATTTTGAGGATACATTTCCTCGCCCTCTCTTTTCCATTGGTCTCCAAGGCCCTGTGAAGGTTCACCAGTACTACATTCCCTGCTGAAAATAGATTAAAAAAATGAAAAAGAAAAAAAGTCAGAGATGCTGAATTAAGGTCTACTAACCACATCAATAGCTATCTAAACATATCATCCTTTACCAAGTGTACCAAATTATATTTCTGTTAGTTCTGCTTCTGTCGATTATCATAACTTACTCATGAGAGTAACACCATCATCAACAGCAGCATCAAGGAAAATAAGAGCAATAACGGCATAAGCTGTTTGAAACTGTTTCCACATTAAACTAAATTCTATGAAGTAAGATTTCACAAGATTCAAACAGTCAGAAAATCTTTTTTACTTCAACAGTTACAATATCACTCTGATTTGACAAAGAAAAGTCTCTATTATTACTATCATTATATATTTTTCTTTTTCACAAGACTCACGTTGCAAGCTTTGTAGAATTCAGCAAAAAAACAAAACCCAAAAAAAGATAAAACAAAGAAAAATACTTTAACTACTTATTATTATCATTTTTTGTTATTAACTTATTTATTTATCTGTCTTTAAATTA
>NC_142930.1:90425428-90507928 GCF_046866305.1 Octopus bimaculoides | reverse complement strand
AAATCTTTCTAGACTTTTGAAAGAATGAATTATAGTAATAGAAATCAGGCTTGAAACAAATCTCAGTCAATCTGAAACAAGTATACGGTATACTGTTATTGTCAAGTTGGGTATTAACTCAATAAAGATTGCTATGATGTTTACACATTCACACTCAATATTTATAAAATTCTATTTATGATGTTTCATTTTTAACAATTGTCTGAAGAAACCCAACATAACGATTTGTAAAGTTGCAGCTTCCAATAAATTATTTAGTTTGAATTTCAGTATTGAGAGCAATATTTTCTCCTTCTTGTTCACACTGAAGCTTCTTTTTATTGTTGAATAATATATACCGACGGAAAACAATTCCAGTCAAATATGGAACATTATCTACTGAAGTTTTGCACCAAAATATCATCATTCCATTTAAAAGCAAATTATCTGAAATTTTTCATGAAGAAATCTAAACATATTTTAGAAGAGTGAGATGCTGGACTTCTTAATTTGCTAGGGTTGCACTAGGAATAATAAGTTGGCCAAAAGTTTTGATATAGCACAGGAAAAATCTCTCTAAGAAACATCACTTTAACTATCAAACACCACAATCTGAAACATATATCTACACAGCACCCCTCATCCTATCAGTCATCTGGCAGTTGTCAAAATCAAAATACTAGATTATTCAAGGGATCTTGCTTCATGTAAAAGAACAGTATACTAAATATCAGTTACACTATCTGAAGGTATCTATCTATATGAAGTACAATATGTTCATTGCTAATGACCCAAACAGATGTTAGAATCATCAAGTCTGCTTTAGGTTTAGTATTAGAGATGGCATTATTTATCTGTCTCAATTCATGGAAATTATTACCCTACTATAACTTTTAATATTGCTGACCAAGCTGCTAAATACTATAGTGGATCTTATAGCTGCACACTTTGCCTATCTGAAAAGTTCCAGCTAGAAAATCTGAGCTGTTATTTTAAATTAGATAGAAGTGGACATTACATTTTCAGAATTATTTGCTGGTTGTACATCTCAAGTAACTTGGAACAAATTCAAGAAATGTATATATATATATATATATATATATATATATATATATATATATACATATATATATATATACACACATATATATACACACACATATATATATATACACACACATATATATACACACACACACACACACACACACACACACACATATATATATATATATATATATATATATATATATATATATATATGTAAGTCAGTAAATAGTGGGGTTGTGTTAACCGCACGTGGAGAAATAATAGGAAAATGAAAAATAATAATAAGGCAGAATGCTAAACTGAAAGCATATTTTAATATAGATGCGTAAAAAGGATTTCTAACCGGCATTCATTGTATGGCAAATTTTCAAGAAGAGGAAGAATGAAAATGTTTTTTACAAAAAAGTAAAAAACAATATATGAAAAAATAATATATAAAAAAATAAATATGCCAATACCTTATATTGTCTTTGAGCTTTTAAAATTCAATGGTAATCCATGTAGATAATAGTTGGAAAAATTAGGATGCATGAAATTGAGAATTGTGTTTAGTTTAAAAAAAGAAAGAGGGCTGAAAGTTTATGTGTTAAGCAGGAAGTGTGGCGTCAAAACAGGAAGTGTGTGTAAGGGAAGACAATTCTGTGGGTTTTATACTCTTTAGTTGGAGTTCTGGACTCTTTGTCAACAGGAAGTTTATGTCTGTTCTTAGAGAAATATGGTCACTGAGGGGTTTGTGTGTTAAGAAGTGGTTGGAATTTCTAGAATCTTTCACACCCTTGGGTTTTTATCTCATTCTGAAAAAAATTATTTTATATATACACATGCTGATATATGACCTTTGTTAGACTCCTTATTTGCATAATCACTGAACCTGGAACTTAACTATGGTCTGTTCATAGCACTTTCTCAGCATTACCTGACACCTTTGGGTCTTATTGACACCATTACCTCTCATAATCTCTCTCTCTCTCTCTACACACACACACATATATATGTATATATATATATATATATATATATATATATATACACATATATATTTATATGTATATATACACATATATATTTATAGGTATATATATATATATATATATATATATATATATATATATATATATACACATATATATTTATATGTATATATACACATATATATTTATATGTATATATACACATATATATTTATAGGTATATATATATATATATATATTATATGTGTGTATATGTATATATATACACACATGTATATACATATGCATATATATACACTTGCATGCACACATACACACACACATACACACACAATCAGACACATATATATGCAATAAGATCATGGTTTCTATACTCTTTTTTACTCTTGGCACAATGCGCAAAATTTTGTGGGGGAGTGGGGCCATTCAATTAGATCCATCTCAGTATGCAACTGGCTTTAATTTATCGACCCCAAAAGAATAAAAGGCAAAGTTGACCTCGGCAGAATTTCAACTCAGAACATAAAGGTAGATGAAATACCACTAAGCATTTCGCCTGGCATGCTAACTTCTCTACCAGCTCGCCACTTTTTATCGTTTCTATATTGAAGTGTTTAATGCTCACCCTACATTCCTATGTACAAACTTTTCAGTAGAACTATGAACTGTGACTAATTATTGGTATTAAGGACAGGATGAATGATTCTGAGTGTTATGGTAAGAAGGACAGTGCATATCATTTTCATTCTGAAACCATAAAAGAATCTTTATATAGTACTTACTATTTACTCTTCCAATTTCTTCCAAACCCTTATAATATAATCTGTCATGCAATATTTTGGTTAAGTGGAAATTTACATTGAACACTAAGTATTTGCATGAATTGTTAGGTGTGGTTTACATACCTGCATATAATTTAGTCACGAAACCACAAATGATTGTACATTTATTTACATATGTCTTTACACTCACCATGCTTTAATAATGAGGGGCATGTTTATTTATTTTATTTTATTTATATACTTTTTGTTGTTGTTGTTGTTGGTGGTGGTGGTATTATTATTATTGTTATTATTATAATGAGCAGGTAGAATCGTTAGTACACTGGTCAAAATGCTTTGCAGTATTTCATCTGTCTTTACATTCTGGGTTCAAATGCTACGGGGGTCGACTTTGCCTTTCATTGGATCTAGTTCAAAACGGGGGCACCAGTATTTTCTTAACGAAACACTTTGAAACTTGGGACACTGGTAGAATGTGTCATATAAAACATCTTTTTCTCTTAGTCTTCTTAAGAAAAATTATTATATTGCAATTTATTTCATGTTAAAGTTGTATTTCTGTAATTTCAACCAATGACTGACGTCCATTCAGCCGAATACATTAAGTGCTGACTACGTAAACAAACGATTCTGGCGGTGATAAAATTATTATTTCCTTGTCAAAAAATGGCTGAAGCATATTGGCAGTAGCTAATAAACCTTTCTATTATAGACACAAGGCCTGGTTTTTGAGGGAAGGAGCAAGTCGGTTAGGGAAAATGAACACACGTGTGTTGCCTCTCTGCAAAATGTCAGAAGTAATGTAGATTAAATATGCTTTACACTGTTTAAACTGCCAAAGGAGTAACTATAAACAGCTGAATACTTGTCAATGATTGGTTGAAATTATCGAAATAAGACAATTTTTTACATGAAATTAATTCGAATACAAAAATTTTTTTCTGTTCTATAACACAAAATAGATAAGTATACAAAGTTTGAAAGTCTTTCGGTACCAAAAACGCTACATAAAACATAAATGAAAACTGGTGCCCCCGTTTTGAACTAGATAAGTACCAGTTGAGCACAGAAGTCAATGTAATGAAGTTGTCCACTCCCCAAACTTGCTGGCCTTGTGCCAAAATTTGAAATCGTTATTATTATTATCATTTAGTGTAAGAGCAATGCATGCCATCAAAGCAACACTGGGGTACAAATATACAAAGACCAAAATACCCATTATGACTACCTGTTTGATAAGGATACACCAGGCACATACATTACAACCATATGTGTGACATAGTGACCTTATATCAAGATAAATAGTGCATAACCTTACAGGTGAGACCCAGTTACAGTTTTCTTCAGGTTGAAAAAGATCCAACTCAAAAGGTCCCTGAATAAGAGTTGTTTAAGGATATTTAATGAAATACCCATGTTTCCAGAGGTGAACTATTCAAACTCAAAAGAACTCCTCTCAGCACATGGCTCTTATGCTCCCCCACTACTCCTCCTTGTGATCAGAGATGTACATATTGTCAGCGACTAAGGGATATGCTCAACTGGTTAAGGACAAGCAAATTAGTGGTATTGAGCAGAATATATGCTGTAGCCCATCTTTTTATACCAAGACAAAGCATATACATGATAACACTTCCAATCAGTTAAGATCAGAAATCATGAGAGCCAGTGCCTGGTACTGCATCAGAGCAATTATCATCATTATTATTATTGCTATTATTTTCTCTTTATCACAGGTTTTGTTGGAGCTGCTGGTGTCTTGCTGGCACATTGGGCTTACTACCGGCAGCCTACAGTACCATCATATTCGTTCTTCTCAGCTAATACTTTCCTGATTATTCTGGTTGTGCCAAAGAGGCAAACCTTTTCTAACAGTCCTACTGGGTACTCTATTCCAATTTCCTTTATATTTATCTTGATGCCTTTTGATACTATTCCTCAGGACCCAACAATAATTGGCACTATCTTCAGGTTTTTCATTATTATTATTATTATTATTATTAGTAGTAGTAGTAGTAGTAGTAGTAGTAGTAGTAGTAGTAGTAGTAGTAGTAGTAGTAGCAGCAGCAACTGCAGCAGCAACTGCAGCAGCAGTAGGAGTAGTAGTAGTGTTTTACTTCTCAGAGCACTCAGTCTTGTTTGCTCTGGTTGATTCTGTGAGAATGGACAGCACCTATTGTCAGAGGTCTCACAGGGTCTCTTTCCACACATTATAAACTTTGATTATTAGTTGTTAATTTTTGTGGAAGACATTCACCACCCAAGCACCAATCTCAAAATCATAGCTTCTCCCCAGCAGTGCAGGTTTTTGAGCTTGTTCTACTCTCATGTCAATTCTGATTTCTCTGACATATTTCTCAAACTTGGTTGTTAGTGCCACGAGTACCCCTTCAACTACTGGGATGACCGACACTCCTCATAGCTCACATTCTTGCAATTTCCTCTTTTAGTAGCCTATTTATAATCTTGGTTTCCTTTTTCTTTTATCTACCACAACAATGTCTGGTCTCTGAACATCAATTAGGGAGTCACACTGGATTGTAAAATCTCACAGTATCTTATATGCATTGTTCTTAGTGACTCTTACTGGTCCATGTTCGTACCATTTTCATGCTCTGTTCAGGCTGTACTTTCCACATAGACTTGAGTGAACAAACTTAGCTACATTATCATGCTTCCTTTTGTTGTGTTTTGGGGCCAGCTTGCTACACTCGCTCACAATATGTGAAATTGTTTTATTTTTACTGCCACATATCCTACAAGGGGTAATTCACTGATCTTATCTATTTGGAACTTGGTGTAATTAGTTCTCAGAGCTTGCTCCTGGGCGCTGCATATCAGTGCTTCAGTGCATCCTTTCAGATCACTTTTTCTTAGCCATCTCCAAGTGTTGGTCTTGTTTTTCCTTCGATTTCTCTCAGGTATTACCCATGCTGTCATTTCATTTTCCAATTGTTTATTCTTTTTTTTCATCTTGTTTCTTAAATGTTTGTGGGTGCATCACATTTTCAGCAGGTATTGTATTGTTAATTCTAACAGTGGCAAGTAAGGATTCACTTTGTTGTTTGATGTACCATATCTGATTGCTCTTCTAATTGACAACACATCCTATGATGCCACTTCCTCCCTTGTTCCTAGGCACATACAACCTGTCAATATCGCTTTTGTGGTGTAGTTCCTTGTTAATTGTCATCACTTTTCTGGTTTGCCTGTCCATTTCCTCAAGTTAATTCTTTGTCCGCCTAACAACACCTGCACCATATTGCATTAAGGAAACAGCCCATGTGTTCATTACCTTGACCTTGTTTTTCCATTGAGCCTACTTCCCATAATTAATTTGGTTTTTCTGAGATATTCTTGCCTAAAGCTTTCCTTCATTTCACTTTCCTTTATTTTGTCATATTCCAAAATATCCAGATACTTATATCTATCAATCTCAATATCCTTGATTTTCCTATTACACCATCAAAGGACACTACTTTGCCTTTTTGCATTATAAGCATACCACACTTTTTAGTCCCAAATTCCATCCCAATATCCTTGCCAAATATCTGCACTATTGAAACTAGGCCATTTATTTTACATTCAGTCTTCCCAAAGATCTTTAAGTCCTCCATGTATAACAGATGATTTAACTTTCCTCCACTTTTCAAGGTGTACTCCAATGTCACTTTCCATAGTATCTGTGTGAGGGGTATTATACAAACAGCAATGGTAATAGGCTATCTCCCTGAAATATGCCTCTCTTGATGTTCATCTTCACCAAAAATTTTCACCATGAAGTTTACTCTATATTCCAGTTCTTCATTGATCTCCTATTAAAATTTGATGTTATCAGACACCTGTACCAGCTCAAGACTTTCTAAAATCCAAGAACAGAGGACTGTGTCATATGCTTTCTTACAACCAATCCACACTATGTCCATGTTAGTGAGTCTTTTCTTGCAGTTGTTCAATACCATTCTGTCTATCAGAAGTTGATCTTTTGTCTCAGCTTTTCCTTCTATATCTCTTCTGTTCCACTAGCAGTTTGTCATTCGTTTCCAGAAATTTATACACATAATTAGATATTATTCCTGTCATCAGCTTCCACATTAGGGACAGGTGGGTGATAGACCGGTAATTATCCACTGCATTATCTTTACTGGAATCCTTTTGGTAAAGAATTGTTTTACCTGTGGTCAACCACTTTCAGATTTGCATCCCATTCTTGGTCGTTTTATCCATTTGCATGGCTATTCAAAGAAGAATAGCCATGGCTATTCTTCTTTGAATAGCCATTTGCTATTTTAAAGAATAGCCATTTGCATGGCTATTCTTTGTGGTGCAGGGAAATTTTTCAACCAATATCCTTGTACTCCATCCAGGTATTATTATTATCATTATTATGCAAGCACCATGAAAAAAGCACCCATGTTGGTGCCACATAAAAAAAAACATTCATGTCAGTGTCATGTGTAAAAGCACCTGTGTTGGTGCCACACAAGAGGCACCAACATGCTGACCCTTGGCTTGCCAACTCTTGTCAAACTGTCTAACCCATACCATGTTAAACAATGTATGTTAAACAATGATGATGGTTGTCATTAAAGCAACTAGTTCATATTCTGTCGAGGTTGACTTTGCCTTTCATCTTTTCGGGGTTGATAAGTAGCATTTGAATACTGAGGCCTATGTAATTAATTTACCCTCATTCCCAACATCGCTGGCCTTTTACCAAAATTCGAAGGCATTAGTGTCATTATTATTTTTAAGAATACAAATTCACACAGAAATTTAGAAAACAAAGTTACAAAAAATGCATCATTAAGGAAGTATAAGAGAGGAAATAATTAGGTCCTTCTTTACTTCATGAAATGGAAAAGTTAATTGCTATCTCTTGTGCATGATTAAGTTTTATTATATTATATATTTCAATTGGATTGGGTGTAAGCTGACTGTTGGTGGATGAATAATGATTTGTAAGATATCCCTTCTTTTAAAATTAAATATCAAAATGAAATTAAGTATCTGATGGGATTTAAAAGATTTAAAAATTAGAAAAACATTGACCATTAGTTGTATGTAGATGAAGTAGAAATATGAACTATTCATTAAGATAAAGTTGTGGCTGTGTGGTAAAACGTCTGTTACTCAACTGCACTGTTCCAAGTTCAGTCCTACATTGTGGCACTTTGGGCGAGTATCTTCTAATATATTACTGGGTTAACCATAGTTTTGTGAGAGGATTTGGTGGACAGAAACTGAAAGAAGCTTGTCATACACACATACACACACTATGTATGTATACATGTATGTATATATACATATATATGTGAGTGCGTTTTTGTGTCTGCGTTTGTCCCCCACCACTGCTCAGCATCTGGTGTTCATTTGTTCACATTCCCATAATTTAGTGATTTGGCAAAAGAAACTGATAGAATTAGTACCAGACTTTAAAAAAAGTACTGGCATCAATTTGTTTAACTAAATATGGCCACAGTTTAATGACGGAAACAAGTAAAAGAGAAAAGGCATGTAATCCTCAGAAGGGTTACATGCCTTAAGACCATTATAATCATTCTGATATTTGAAGAAAAGAGCGTAAAATATATAAAAATTAACAACTGATAGAAGTTGTTACAAATAACTCTAAGCCACTGAATAAAAGGCCATTGCTGAAAATTATTTTAGCATATATGCAGTTCTATCTTTCATATTTTGTAGTTAGACAAAAAAAAAAAATAATAATAATACATTCAAGAAGGCTATGATATTATTGTTGTTATTATGCTAGTTAGATTTAGAAGGATCCAGTAGACTCTTTGGAAGAAGCATTAATGGTTCAATAACAGCTGAGAAAGCATGGCCCTTTGAATTACAGGCACAACAAAAACAGGAAGTAAGAGTGGGAGAAAGTTGTGGTGAAAGAGTACAGCAGGGTTCACCACCATCCCCTGCCAGAGCCTCGTGGAGCTTTAGGTGTTTTCGCTCAATAAACACTCACAACACCCGGTCTGGGAATCGAAACCGCGATCCTATGACCGCGAGTCTGCTGCCC
The DNA here is from genome assembly GCF_046866305.1 of Octopus bimaculoides. Lineage (NCBI taxonomy): Eukaryota > Metazoa > Mollusca > Cephalopoda > Octopoda > Octopodidae > Octopus > Octopus bimaculoides. The sequence continues at coordinate 90,499,106 of NC_142930.1, read as the reverse complement.
TAATCACTGGGCCATTGCGCCTCCACGGTGATATGTATAAAGCTATACTATTAAAAGCAGATGAGAAACCACCCTGTTCATAACAAACTTCCTTTCCAGTTTACACACTCTATCAATGTTTTACTATCATGTGAGATATTCAATGCACTTTGTACCTCATACTTCAAATGTATCTTCTGTACATCTTCCAGTAATTCTGCTAAGTTTACTATGACATATTAATAAACTAGATGAGATTTATTATATATTTCAGTCAGTCACTGTTTGCACTACTCTTACTTTGCCAAATTAATTAACTCTATTTCAGTAGGTGCCTTTACATGGTCACTTAATCTGATAGGTATAGTAGAATAATTTGCCTCAAATCTTATCCTACCATCTCAAAAAGTTACAGAGGACATTCTGGATCATGAGTTCCAAGACATACATCATCGGTAAATACAAAAAGAATTTTTCATGAGTGGTAATATGGTTTTGATCTTGGTCATCCTCCACTACATACTTGCACACACACACACACACACACTGACACTCACACAAACATACACACACACACACACACACACATATATATATATTACATTAGATTTGCTAGTAGGTTGTTATGTAGATATATATATATATATATATATATATACATATGCATATATACATACATAACTACATATATATGTATATATACATGCATATATGAGTACAGGTTGTCAACAAAACGTGAACAAAATGAGAAACGAGAACATAAAAAAGTTTGTTTTCCATGTTTTTGTTTTTTATGTTCTCGTTTCTCATTTTGTCCATGTTGAGAAGACCCAACAAGCCAAGTGAGACCATAGCCCATGGCCTATGCCAGTGAGTATAACCAGCTCACTTATGAGTACCCTTCATTTATTGGACAATAAACTTTGCTTGCAAAGACCTGTTGAAGTAAGTGAAATCAAAATCGCTGACGTGGCCAATGACAGTACCACCTGATTGGCACTCATGCCAGTGAAATGCTAAAAGCACATCTGAGCATGATCGTTGCCAGGGCCACAGATTGGCTCCCATGCCGGTGATACATTAAAAGCACCATTCGGGTGTGATCGTTGCCAGCATCACCTCACCAGCACATGTGCCGGTGGCACGTGAAAAATACCTTTTGAGCGTGGTCGTTGCCAGTACCACCTGACTGGCCCTCGAGCCGGTAGCATGTAAAAGCACCCACTACACTCTCAGAGTGTTTGGTGATAGGAAGGGTATCCAGCTGTAGAAACTTTGCCAGATCAGATTGGAGCCTGGTCCAGCCTTCTAGCTCGCCAGTCCTCAGTCAAACTGTCCAACCCATGCCAGTATGGAAAGCGGATGTTAAACGACGACAATGATGATTATGATGATATATCATGAGAAATTATCATGAACCAATCATTGATATTTTGCATACATTTAATACATATGTTTCAAGTACTTACGAAACAATTTGATTACAAATTAAATATATACATGGAACCAAATTTGCCTCAATATATAGTAGTAAACAAGAAAAATGTCACATTAACAACAACGAGAATTATAGAGAGAAAGGGAGCGAGATATAAAAGGAATGAAAGAAAAGCAGATAAGAGTGACAATAATAAAGAAAGATGGGGATAATGATGAAAATCAAATAAGAATGATAAGAGATAGATAGACAAATAAATAAATATATAGATAATACTGATGTCACATACTGTATGGGATTTGTTTATGCATTCATTGGCTGCAGGATAGCATCAGTAGAAAAAATCCCTTTAAGGCATCAGGTGTTGAAAAACACTGAATACCACAAATCAGGTGAGACAACATGCCCTGTAGGTGGTCAAGAATGATGAATATTGATATTCCATTATTTTTGCAGCTCTTCGGCATCATGTACACTAGTCTCCTTGAAATGAATTGCAATTACTGGTCTGAGGCTTTTAAACTGATAATGTCTATTCTATCTACTGATGTGCAACAGTAAGGCACAGTTCAAACAAAATTATATTTTCAATTATAAGCAGATGTCCTAGTGTGAACATTACCAATGATGCATGCTTACTGTATGTATTTTGTTTATGCACTATTTGGCTTTGGAACAGCTTCAGGGGACAAATCGCTTTAAGACACTGAATTTTAGAGAACACTGGATACTTCGAACCATGCAGCACAACTCACCCTGTAGGTGGTTGAAATCAATTGATATCAATATTTCATTGTTTTTAAAGCTTTTCAGCATCATGTACTGAAGTCACCTTGAAACAAACTGAAATTGCTGGTCTGAGGCTAATTTGCAATTAGTGTAGAGTCTATCTGCTAATGTGCAAATCGTTGTTGTCGTCGTCATTGAGGGGAAAATGTGAGGAGGAGAAGGAAGACGACAATGACAATGAGGGGAGATGTCTCACGAGTACTTCTTACAAACTATTAATTTCACCTTAACTATGCTAAACCAGTTGTGATCTATACACATTCTAGTCACCCTACGTCAACTGTACACTATCTTCATGAACATAGAACTCAAAAGAAAGAAAGAACGGGAGGAGGAGGAACTAACCCCCCCCACACACACACACACACACACATTTCAATTGGTGTAGATACATTTTCTTACTGTGTCAATTCAAATCCTCATCTTCAATCACTATTTGTGATATGTTAAGTGTATCATGTTCTCTGTACAACATTAGCTGCAACACTACATTCATTCACTGCATGACATTTACTAACTAGACATGTTTTCTAATTGTATTGAAGTCATTACAGCACATCAATTACCCACAACTGTGGTCCATGAAACCCTAAATACAGTAGAGATAATAAAGAAAACTGTCTTTGCATCTTGTAAAATTCTCCACATTCATTTTCAAGTCAGATTAAAATGGATGTTGCATCTGTTATTTATCCCAGCTCAGTCCAGAGCAACTGAACTATGATTTCAGGTGTATGATGTGGTATCAAAAAGTTCCCAGACTAGTTCTGTTGCATGCCAACAGATGGCAGTGCACGGTTGCATGTGCAGTGACCTTCACGTGGCAGTGTGCTGAGTGACATTGCTGCATTCACTTTGCAAGTTGTGAAATTTGTGGTTTTGTGATCACATGTATGCTGCTGTCTGATTTTTGTCATGGACAGGAAGTTGGAACAAAGAACCAATGGGGAATTTTGCATTAAACTTGGGATGTCTGCTACAGAGACATTGATCATGCTTCAGCAAGCTCATGGCAATAAGGCAATGGGTCATACGTAATGTTTCAAGTGGTATAGGTACTTCAAAAGTGGAAGAATGTCTGTGGAAGACAATAAGTGATCTAGAACAGTGGTTTTCAAACTGTGGTCCACGGACCACAGGGGGTCCACAAGAACAAGACAAGGGGTCCGTGAACAGCAAATACTTTTTATGGGAAATTTTATTTTATATATGGTTTTTAATCGAAATCTTTTAATTGACAATAAACCTATTTGTTAAATACTGTTAAATAAACAAATGTAAAAATATATGTTATTTTAAGCAAATATTTATGTATAAATTCGATAAGCGTTTATAAGGGGGTCCCTAAGATAAAGCCTGAAATATAAAGGGGTCCACAAGTCAAAAAGTTTGAAAACCCCTGATCTAGAAGACCTGTTACAAACATCACCCCTGGAAATGTAGAGAAAATTCATCAACTTGGGCATCAGGATTGTATGAGGACAATCAACAATGTTTTGGAGTATTCGAAGGAGGGCATTCAGTGAAAGTGACTGGATCTGTGTAGCACGAAGAATTGGATTCTTCATGATGACGATGCACCCTGTCACTGAGCTCTCCTTATTCACGAAGCTCTTGCCAAAAACAACATGGTATTGCTTCCGTACCCACCCTATTCACCAGATTTAGTACCTGCAGACTTCGATCGCTTCCTCAAGAAAAAATGCAGCTCAAAGGTCGCCATTTTAACACCCTTGTTGAGATCAAAAGCAAATTGTAAAAGGTCCTCAACTCACTAATGGAAAACGACTTCCAGGCTAGATTCCAAAAGTGGCAGTAACACTGGAACTGGTGTATTGCTGCAGAAGGTGACTATTTCAAAGGAGATGAAGTTAAAACTTAAATAAATAAGATATTGTTTATCAAACATAACTAATCTGGGAACTTTTTGATATCAGCCTGCTCACAGCCACCTCTGATTGTTGGGTTCAAACTTCATATTTTAAGTGATCTTTATTAAAACTAGGCATCAAAATTTCCTCTTCTTTTATGTCACAAATGCCAAGCACAAGTAGCAATGACAAAATTATTTTACAAATGTTTTCATTATTTTCAAAATTTCAATAGAAATATGGTAATGTAAGAGTTAAGAATTTCAAGACATACATTATCTAATGTGTCCTTCTCACTCAGTTTTCTTTCATATCACACTTAGTTAATTTATGTCTAACCTTCTTTAATATCAAACTTGGTACATTAATGTTCATTACTGTCTTTGAAGTTACACACACTTGGTTAATATATATTCACTTAGAGGTAACATTAGATATATCTATGTTCACAGTCATCTTTCATTTTATGCTTGCTATATTCAGGTGTATGTATGGTCGTGTAGCTTAGACCTTTGGTTCCCAATCCAACCACATGGTTTCAAGTTCAGTTCAAATGCAAATTATATTGTAGCTTCAGTAAGTGTCTTTAACGATATATATGTGTGTGTGTGGTGTGGCATGTGCGTGTGCGTGCGTGTGGTGTGGCATGTGTGTGTGCATGCGTGTCTGTGTGTGTGCGTGTGTATCTATACGTATGTAATGGAATTTCCCATCACAGACGATATATGGGGGTTCAGCTTTTGCTGGGAAAACCTGCACAGATGATTTGTTTATAGTAACCAAATGCATGTGTTGTACATTAGATTACATGTTCAATCAAACCAATATGGCCTGCACAAGTGCACAAGTGTGCCACACATCTTATGTTGAAATGACCACAGAGCGATGTGAAACAAAGTGTTTTGCTGAAGAACACCACATAGCACCCAGTCCAGGAATTGAACCCATGATCTAACAATCACGAGCGCAACACCCTAACCACCAGCTCATGCACCTTCACACACACACAAACATATGTATATGCATATACAGACACTTACATATATATGTATATATACATACATACATACGTACATACATACATATGTACGTATATGCATATATATCTATGTATATATCCAAATTGAGAGAATGGAGTAGGTAAAATCCAGGCTACATATGTTTCCTAGCTAGAAAAACTTAGAATTTACATAAGTAAATATCTGCAGGATCATCAGCTAGTCTGTCGATTTATAAAATATAATTTCCAAAACTAGACAATTTTAATCTTCGGATTTTTTTAATATGCTGGACCACTGGTTTTAATTGATTAATATCAATTTCTACCCTTATTATTAAACTTTAAATAATGATGTTCTCAAACCGGTAAATTAGCTGCAGAGTTATTTCCGGACTCAGCGCGCCAGATTGAAGACATTTGAAAGGATACACTGAATGTAATTTGTAGAACTCTGCACGTGCTCCCTTTCAGGTGAACGCTCTGTGTCTAGTTCTGGAAATTATATTTTATAAATCGACAGACTACGCTGATGATCCTGCAGATATTTACTTATGTAAGTATTAACAGGTGAAAACATTGGTACATAAGTTAATCGTTTTTTAAATTTAGTATTTTTTCATTTGTCTTACTCTTTTACAGTCTGTCGTCTCGCTGAAATTTTATTGAGAACATATTCTTCGTGGTTAGATGATTCGGCATCTATTTCTTGCATATAGGAGTCCACTTTTGCTGGTCATTCCTCTTATTTGTGTATATAATATAATTTTAATCTTCGGATTTTTTTTTAATATGGTGGACCACTGGTTTTAATTGATTAATATCAATTTCTACCCTTATTATTAAATTTTATATATATACTAGCAGAAATACCTGGCGTTGCCCGGGTTAAGAGAGAATAATGAAATCTAAAAACGCTGTCTAGATTACGCATCATCTTTATATATAGAGATGTATATACACACACGCACCCAAACACATGTATATATATGTATATCAATATAAATATATGAAAGTCAATGAAGTTTCGTAAAAGAAGGTGATCATGTACATATTTTCTTGCTGTTGTGATTATAACACCTCGTTGTAAACTATGTTCTTTGTTTTCCCTTGTGGAGCATATACAAATAGGTTTTTTTTTGCTGCCCACTCTTGAGCAGCCAACATACAGTTGTCCATGTGAGAAGCAGGGCTCTTCCAAGAGAAGACCAGCTACAGACAGTGTTTGACCCTGAGGTTTGTTTATGGACATGGCAAAAGTCACACGAAGGGGGAATTGTAGTCTTCTGAATGTAAAAGGAATGTCTGCTCCTGATGGAGTAAGAGGAATTCTTGGAATAAAGACGTCATCCCCTTTTGCACATCCAGAAAGAATGGTAGCCTCGATAACGTGTGACATCATTTTCTAAATAATGCTCATCTGTTATGTTCGGGTTAAAATTTCATCAACATCAAAAATATATGAATTTTCATGGGAGTTATGGCCGTTATGCAAAGAATATAATTTCCAAATTTCATAAATATCCATTCAGTACTTTTGACGTAGTTTTGGATAAGAAAACAAATGACTAATGTGTGTGTTTGTGTGCATGTGTATGTGTGTGTGATGGGTGTATATATGTATAGATATCTGTATGCATGTATATATGTATATATGTGTACATATTACATGTACATCTATATATATATATATATACATCTACACATATGTATACATATACATGTATGTATAGATCTATTTATATACATATACGTGTACATCTATATGTATACATATACATCTCTCTCTCTCTCTTTCTATTTCTCTCTCTCTGAAAGTATCTGTCATTACAGTATCAAAATGGTGTACATATACATGTATATGTATACATATACATCTCTCTCTCTCTCTCTCTCTCTCTCTCTTTCTGTGTCTCTTTTTCTCTCTCTGTGAAAGTATCTGTCACTACAGTATCGAAATGTGATTGTTTCAGTTAGTGGAATAGTTTCATTTTTAAAGTGAAAGTATTTGACGTGAGTGTTTTTGTTTCACTTTTGACACGTAATACTTAAATAGTGGAGGAGATATTATGTTGCCGTGTGCTCGAACTCTACAAGAAGTTAATGATTTTTTTTGACTAGAACACAACTGCAACCCTAAGTAAGGCATGTGTAAAATTTGAATGAAATTGGTTGCGTAGTTCTCGAGTTTTAGGGATTCACACACACAGACAGACAGACAGACACACATTCTCATTTTTATATATATAGATATATACATATATATACATACATACATACATACATATATATATATATATATAGGTGCAATAAAGACTGCAAACAAACAGGAAACAACTTCTATCTCATTCCAGGGTGAAAAACTAGAGGTAGTCGATAGCTTCCGCTATCTGGGCGACCAAGTTAGTAGTGGGGGTGGGTGTGCTGAAAGTGTAGCTGCTAGAATAAGAATAGCCTGGGCAAAGTTTAGAGAGCTCTTACCCCTGCTGGCGACAAAGGGACTCTCACTCAGAGTAAAAGGCAGACTGTATGACGCATGCGTACGAACAACCATGCTACATGGCAGTGAAACATGGGCTGTAACTGCTGAGGACATACGTAAGCTCGCAAGGAATGAAGCCAGTATGCTCCGTTGGATGTGTAATGTCAATGTGAATACCCGTCAGAGTGTAAGTATCTTGAGAGAAAAGCTGAACATTAGAAGCATCAGTTGTGGCGTGCAAGAGAGACGATTGCGCTGGTATGGACATGTGGTGAGAATGGAGGAGGATAGCTGCGTGAAAAAGTGCCACACCCTAACAGTTGAGGGAACCCGTGGAAGAGGTAGGCCCAGGAAGACCTGGGCTGAGGTGGTGAGGCAAGACCTTCGTACATTGGGCCTCACCGAGGCGATGACTACGGACCGAGACCTTTGGAAATGGGCTGTGCGTGAGAAGACCCGGCAAGCCAAGTAAGATCGTTGCCAGTGCCCCTGGACTGGTTCTTGTGCGGGTGGCACATGAGATGCACCATTTTGAGCGTGGCCGTTGCCAGTACCGCCTGACTGGCTCCTGTAGGATTTTCGAGCGAGATCGTTGCCAGTGCCGCTGGACTGGCTTGTGCGGGTGGCACATAAAAGACACCATTTCGAGCGTGGCCGTTTTCGTGCGGGTGACACGTAAAAGCACCCACTACACTCTCTGAGTGGTTGGCGTTAGGAAGGGCATCCAGCTGTAGAAACTCTGCCAAATCAGACTGGAGCCTGGTGTTGCCATCCGGTTTCACCAGTCCTCAGTCAAATCGTCCAACCCATGCTAGCATGGAAAGCGGACGTTAAACGATGATGATATATATTTGAAGAAAACAAGAGATTAAAAACTCAATAGAGAACTCAGTTTTAAACAAATTTGGTTAACTATATCAAACAACTAGACAAAAATGAATACAAGCAGAATACATATCCAAGGTAATTCCTCATGTAAGACAAGTAGATCCAAATATCATTTAGAAGTATTTCAAGAAATTTAGAGTATTAGACAACAAATGTACAGCTAGAGAAAATCGCATTTTTAATTGTAGAATTCACCTTACATAGCCAGCAATTGTTTCTGTTGTATCAACATATTTAGATACAGAAAATATCATTGAAATTAATATAGCTGAAAATACATGTTAACACATTTTCAGGATGATCCAAAATTATTTAATTTTGGATCACCTGGTAAACATTGTGTTAACATGTATTTTTGGATGTGTTAATTTCAATGATATTTTCTACATTTAAAATCTAAATGTTGACACAACAAAAACAATTGTCAGCTTCATAGGGTGAATTCTACAACTAAAGATATGATTTCCTTTATCCTATCTTTGTTGTGTGTGTGTGTGTGTGTGTGTTTGTGTGTGTGTGTGTGCATGTGCATTTGTGGTCATGGAGAAACATCACCTTGCTTGGAAATAAGTAGTTGTTGGAAAGAGGAAGAGAATCTGATCATAGAAAATATGCTTCAACAAAATCCACCTGACCCGTTAAAGCATGTAAATATCATGATGAAGATGTTTTTGTTTGACATCTTTGATGTCATCCAACTTGATGTATTCATATTCACAATCCTCTTTGACTTCACATCTCTATATTTTTGTTCACTTCCCTCTTTCATGTCATCCTTGGTTTGTTAATTCTCTTTGTTATACTTGATGTATTAATGTTCACTTCCTTCTTTATTGTCATACTTGATATATTTATGTTCATTATTGCCTTTGATGTCACACTTGGTATATTTGTGTTCACACTTCTACTTATTTCGATGTTATAGTCGATATATCTATGTTCATTGCCTTCTTTGCAATCATAGCGAATATATTTATGTTTATTACATTCAGGTCTTCAGTGTAATACATGCATCCTACTGTGTTGTGCATCATTAAATATTAGAGGAAGTTTTTTTTTAATTGTCATTGCAAAAGCAATTACTGTTTATAAAGTGAATATTTCTAAGTAAAACGCCAACACCTTGAATGATACGCTGCATTTGACAGCTAACCATACTGTATAATTTTGCTCTGTCGACTATAATACAACGCCAGACTGATTAAATGCTATACCCATCAATGTCAGCTTGCACTAATGTATTGACATTTGTGTGCTTATAATTAATTCTGTTTAGTTGAGTATGTTATATCAAACTGATTAGCTTTTATCTTCTTGAATAATGAAGTCATTCCTGAATTTGAGCATTTATACTCATGAATGTCTGTCTAATAACTAATATTCCCACTTACTAATGTTATAATAAGAAAAGATCGCATTCATACCAAGAATAATATTTTAATATATTTCTTCCTGAATGTTAGATTTATGGTTTTGGTATACCTTCACAAATTTTTAGGGCAAGATAAACAATTCAAATTCATATAATTTTGATCTGTAGCTTTAAAAATTAGCATTTCTATAATAGACTCATATACAGAATTGTTGATCTTATATCTAAGATACTTCTCCGTATAAAACATCTTTCTATTGTTATTAACATTACAGTTTTAGTGTCCCCATTGCCATGCCTACCTAGGTCAGATGAAGTTTATTGAGGCAGATTTTCTACAGCATGATGCTGTCCCTGTCACCAACCCTCACCTGTTTCCAAACAAGGTAAAATTTTCTTCATTGCTAGATATGTTTTTAAAGAATATTGGAAATGAATGACACTGCATGTGTGACAATGACACTCATCTACAAATATTTCACAGACAAAATACTAGAGAATTCTTCACATTTCTGGCACTGCCAATACTTACACATGCACACATGTTTTCCACAGGGTTAAATAAAAGAATTACTCAACAACACACTGCTATATTTAGCTCATTAATAAACTGGTTCACCTCTATGTCTCTTTTAATTGAACTACAATAGTTTCTGCACTCCTGAATTAGAAAACTCCAAAGCTCCATACCACTCTCATCAAAGCCCATATGATGCACCCGCTTTTCCACTTTTCTCATTTAAAGCAATGAAGGAGATTCATATCTCTTTAAAATTACACTGTATCACCTTGGAATTATCAGGACACATTGGTTATGTACTAATAATACATTATATATAGTCTTGATGTGAAGGTGCATGGCTCAGTGGTTAGAGCATTGAGCTTACAATCATGAGGTTGTAAGCTCAAATCCCGGACTGGGCTGCATGTTGTGTTCTTGAGCAAGACACTTCATTTCATGTTGCTCCAGTTCACTCAGCTATAGAAATGAGTTGCGACATCACAGGTGCCACACTGTATCGGCTTTTTCCTCTCCCTTGGATAACATCCGTGACATGGAGAGGGGAGGCTGGTATGCATGGGCGACTGCTTGTCTTCCATAAACAACCTTGCCCGGACTTGTGCCTGGGAAGGTAACTTTCTAGGTGCAATCCCCCCATGGTTAGTCATGACTGAAAGGGGTCTCAGCAGTCTTGATAAGATCATCATATCATCATCCTCATCATCAATATCATCGTCGTCGTCGTCATCATCATCATCACCATCGTCATCATTATCATCGTTAGTCAACATCTGCTTTCCATACTGTCATATGTTGGACGATTTGGCAGGAACTGGCCAAACGAAAAGATGCACCAGGCTCCAATTTTCTAATTTGATATGGTTCCAACAGCTGGATGCCCTTCCCAATGCCGACCACTTAAAAAATTTAGTAGGTGCTTTGACATGGCACCAGCACGTGCACTTTATATGTTGTACTAGCATGGGTGCTTCCTTTATGTAACATCAGCATGGACACTTTTTAAATGGCACCAGCATGGGTGCTTTTTACATGGCATAATGGATGCATTTTATATGGCAGCAGCACCCAGAAGCTCACAAGACAAGGACCTCTCAGCTGAGAGAGGGGTGGGGTCATGGCCATAAAGGTCATACCTGTATATATGGATGGCCATGACTTTTAATTAGCTTGATGTGTCTTCTCAAGCACAGCAGGTTACCAGTAGTCTTGGTCCCTTGTCATCTCATAAGTGAGGTCCAAAATCTGAAGATCCCTTGTCACCTTTTTGTCCCACATTTTCCAGGCTCTACCCCTTCTACAATTAGAGATTAATACTTCTTTATATAGCTCTCCCCTTCTATATACATCACATGACCATACCAGCATAGCCTTCTTATATCCAATTTTTCTTTTAAATCATTTTCCTTCTGCCATACATACATACTGACATTACCTGCCCAGTAGAGGGTGCTGGCTTCATTTCTTTCAAACCTTCACATGTCGTCTGTAGTTATAGCCCATGTTTCAGTGCAATGTAGCAGAGCTCTACATACACAGGCATCATACAACCTGCCTTTCACTTTGATGGAGAAGCCCTTCATAACCAACAAAGGTTAGCAGCTCCCTGAACTTCGCTCAGCCTGTTCTTATTCTAGCAACTATGCTTTCAGAACATTCTCCTTTGCTGCTAACTTCGTCTCCTAGATAACAGAAGCTATCTATTTCTTTTAAGAACCCCCTCAGATATTTGAACATTTTTAGTGTTTATATACAACGTGGAAGACAATTGGAGATTTCTGCGGGACAACCTGTTGAAAGCCACCGACCAGATTTGTGGGTGGTGTAAGGTCCCCTCCCAACCCAGAGTAACGTGGTGGTGGAACAAGGAGGTAGACAGGGCTATTAGACAAAAGAAACAAGCTTGGAAGGACTGGAAGAACGGTGGTAGCAGGGAATTGTACCAATGTGCCAGAAGGGAGGCTAGGCGACAGGTTTATTTAGCCAGAGGGGAAGCAGATAAGGAAAGATTTGCCAATGTTCTGCGCCGTGAGGACCAAAGACTCGAGGTATTTCGGGTTGCAAGACAGTGTAGGAGAGAGAATAGTGATGTTGTAGGAGAGAAATGTGTTCGCATGGATGATGGTACGCTTGCATTAAATGAGGATGCAAAGAAAGAGGTCTGGAGATGCCACTACGATAGATTGCTTAATAAAGAGAATGAATGGGAGAAAGAGAGCCTGCCTTATGTCGACCCAATAGAGGGACCAGCTATCCGAGTTGATAGTACCAGGGTAGATAAAGCAATTAAGAGTATGAAGACTGGGAAAGCCCCCGGCCCATCAGGAATCACTGCAGAGATGCTCAAAATATCTGGCAGTGTTGGCTATAGCCTAGTCACCCGTATTACGAACCAGGTGATACACGAAGGAGTCATACCCTATGACTGGTGTAGCAGCATCATAGTCAACTGCTACAAAGGTAAAGGGGACGCTTTAGATACAAATAATTACAGAGGCATCAAGCTGTTAGATCAGGTTATGAAAGTTACAGAGAGGGTCATAGCCCAACTAATTAGGGAGCGAATCAATTTAGATGAGATGCAGTTTGGGTTCGTGCCAGGTAAAAGCACTACTGATGCCTTATTTCTAGTGAGACAGTTGCAAGAGAAATACCTAGCCAAGGATAAACCTCTGTACCTGGCTTTCGTTGACATGGAGAAAGCCTTTGACAGGGTCCCCCGATCCCTTATCTGGTGGTCAATGAGGAAACTTGGGATAGAAGAATGGCTAGTGAGAGCTGTGCGAGCCATGTACAGAGATGCGGCCAGTAAGGTGAGGGTTGGAAATGAGTACAGCAATGAATTCCGGGTAGAGGTAGGGGTCCACCAAGGTTCCGTCCTCAGCCCCCTATTATTTACCATAGTCCTCCAGGCAATCACAGAGGAGTTCAAGACAGGTTGCCCCTGGGAGCTCCTCTATGCTGATGACCTTGCCCTAATTGCGGAGTCACTATCAGAACTAGAGGAGAAGTTTCAGGTGTGGAAGCAAGGTCTAGAATTGAAGGGCCTTAGAGTCAACCTAGCTAAAACCAAAATCCTAATAAGTAAGAAGGTAGATAAAACACAAACCCCTTCAGGTAGATGGCCCTGCTCAGTATGTAGAAAAGGAGTAGGTAGTAACTCTATAAGATGTACCCGGTGCAAGCTATGGACACATAAGAGGTGCAGCAACATCAAAGGCAGGTTAACTAGCAAGTTAGTTTTTGTTTGTGGCAGATGTTCAGGTGCAATAAAGACTGCAAACAAACAGGAAACAACTTCTATCTCATTCCAGGGTGAAAAACTAGAGGTAGTCGATAGCTTCCGCTATCTGGGCGACCAAGTTAGTAGTGGGGGTGGGTGCGCTGAAAGTGTAGCTGCTAGAATAAGAATAGCCTGGGCAAAGTTTAGAGAGCTCTTACCCCTGCTGGCGACAAAGGGACTCTCACTCAGAGTAAAAGGCAGACTGTATGACGCATGCGTACGAACAACCATGCTACATGGCAGTGAAACATGGGCTGTAACTGCTGAGGACATACGTAAGCTCGCAAGGAATGAAGCCAGTATGCTCCGTTGGATGTGTAATGTCAATGTGAATACCCGTCAGAGTGTAAGTATCTTGAGAGAAAAGCTGAACATTAGAAGCATCAGTTGTGGCGTGCAAGAGAGACGATTGCGCTGGTATGGACATGTGGTGAGAATGGAGGAGGATAGCTGCGTGAAAAAGTGCCACACCCTAACAGTTGAGGGAACCCGTGGAAGAGGTAGGCCCAGGAAGACCTGGGCTGAGGTGGTGAGGCAAGACCTTCGTACATTGGGCCTCACCGAGGCGATGACTACGGACCGAGACCTTTGGAAATGGGCTGTGCGTGAGAAGACCCGGCAAGCCAAGTAAGATCGTTGCCAGTGCCCCTGGACTGGTTCTTGTGCGGGTGGCACATGAGATGCACCATTTTGAGCGTGGCCGTTGCCAGTACCGCCTGACTGGCTCCTGTAGGATTTTCGAGCGAGATCGTTGCCAGTGCCCCTGGACTGGCTTGTGCGGGTGGCACATAAAAGACACCATTTCGAGCGTGGCCGTTTTCGTGCGGGTGACACGTAAAAGCACCCACTACACTCTCTGAGTGGTTGGCGTTAGGAAGGGCATCCAGCTGTAGAAACTCTGCCAAATCAGACTGGAGCCTGGTGTTGCCATCCGGTTTCACCAGTCCTCAGTCAAATCGTCCAACCCATGCTAGCATGGAAAGCGGACGTTAAACGATGATGATGATGTACCTGCACATCTGCCACACGCAAAGACTACTTTCTCTGTTAATCTTCCCTTGATACTGCTGTATGTTTTATGTGTCCATAGCTTGCACAGGGTACACTGTATAGAGCTTCTACAAACTCCTTTCCTGTATATTGAGCAGGGCCATCTCCCTGAAGGGATCTGTGATTTGTTTGTTTTCCTACTTATTAGAACTTTAGACTTTGCTAAATTAATTCTAATGCCCTTGGATTCCAGACCTTTCTTCCACACCTAAAATTTCCCCTCTAGTTCTGGTAGTGATTCAGCTATATGAACAAGGTCATCAACATAGAGAATCTCTCAAGGAAAACCAGTCTTAAATTCCTTTGTTATCACCTAGAGGACTACAATAAACAAGAGGGGGCTGAGAACCTGTTATGTCTCAAGCTACTGCTATTTAGCACCTTCAGATGATTTCTACTCAACTGCTACTCAACACTCATACCACGGCTAGACAGCCTCTATTTATATGTCTTGGGAGATCCTACTTCTTTGCCTGGGGGCGTCGACACAACAAAACCGATCCTTGGTGAACTCACACTAAATACACTGCTATACTCATTTCCAACCTTCACCTCACTGGCAGTATCCCTGTACTTGGCTTGTACAGCTCTCATCAACCACTCATCTATCTCTAGCCTCCTCCAGATGGAAAAACGAAATCTGGAAAATGTCTAAGTACCACTACTACTGTTGATTCTGCTCCTAGTTTTGTGCCACATCCATACACAAATTCCCAATCCGCTCAGTATTTCTGCCTCCCATTTCCTATTTTATGTCTCTTACATCCTAGTACTGCACTAACAACTCCACCCAGATTTTCTTGCAAAAATACAAGCCTTCTGGGATTCTCTGCCTTCACATGTTTTGTTTTTTTTTCTAATTTTCTATAGCCATTTACTTGCAACTGTTCAAGAATAAACATTAACCACATCAATTTCACCAAGTTACAGATCAAATACAAAGGAAACAGTGAAGCTGATGAATACATTTATAAACATCCTCTGGTGCAAAATGAAAAGAACCACATAGAAATGACATGCTACGTTCACCCAATTTCCAAATAAATCATTATTTAACAGAAGTGACTGCTAAGATTAATTTAACTGAGTTAATTACCATTTTATGGTGTATTTATAGGCATAAAGCTGCACATCATAGAATTTTTGGAGACATTAAAGGATTCCAGATGTGTATTTTATGAGCCAATGAGGGAGCTTGTGATTACTAAGACTAATTAAACTGACTTAATTACTATTTTATAAGCACCATACTTTAGAATTTTTGTAGACATTCTGGGATTCCAGCATGACTGTCCTGTTTGGTTTTGTTTGTTTTGTATAGGAGGTAATTGCTCATGTACATATTTGACAATTTTACCCAAACAACAAATATTTAACATTGCACCAGTTCATGGATTAACCTCCCTTTTGATTGGAAAAGGATTGCTAAAGACCATTGATACCATTCACTCAGAATAACTTAATATTCTAGAAAAAATTTCTATCTTACCATACCAACTTTAAGTTTGTAGATATTCTTACAAATAGAATATATTCAAGGATTTAATTGTAAGATACGATGTGGTTTTTAATCTAAATCTAATCAATAACACTAAATGCATTTTGTTTACTTCTATTTTCATTTACCGTGGAGGCGCAATGGCCCAGTGGTTAGGGCAGTGGACTCACGGTCATAGGATCGTGGATTCGATTCCCAGACCGGGCATTGTGAGTGTTTATTGAGCGAAAACACCTAAAGCTCCACAAGGCTCCAGCAGGGGATGGTGGCGAACCTTGCTGTACTCTTTCACCACAACTTTCTCTCACTCTTACTTCCTGTTTCTGTTGTGCCTGTAATTCAAAGGGTCAGCCTTGTCACACTGTGTCACACTGAATATCCCCGAGAACTATATTAAGGGTACACGTGTCTGTGGAGTGCTCAGCCACTTGCATGTTAATTTCATGAGCAGGCTGTTCTGTTGATTGGATCAACTGGAACCCTGAATGTCGTAAGCGTCGGAGTGCCAACAACAACAAATTTCATTTACCACTAAAACCTCTAACTGGAAATTCTCCCATTCAGATGAGTCAAGAATTGAGAACAATGTTTAAAGAAGGGTGACGTGAATATCTGTTGTTGAACTTTTACAGGACTTTGTTAGGGTTAGTTATTGAATATAGTAGATGTAAGCTTAACCATCTGCATCCTTTAATTCTTGTGATGTTAACTACAAGATAGGATAGTTGACAGATTGTAGAATCTCTCAAACATAAACAAGGAAATATTATACAACTCATTCCTTTATAGCTTTCAGGTCAAGGGTTATATATAGGCTTTAAACATCTTTGGCCTAACAGTATTGTCATAAGAAGACATAGAAGAGGTCTCAGCTGGGTATGGTCCATATGTGCAGAAAGACACTATAAAGGCCCAGTAATCATCCTGGTTTATTCCAGCAATTACGGATTGCTGATCTGTCAAAACTAGTATCATCTTTATGACAGACCAGTTATTAACTGAGACTACCTTGCTCCTGCCTTGCAGACAGATTTCCCATGTCCTGTTAGATGGGATGAAACTGAGACAGCCAAGTTAACTTCTTCGTTCTCAGTCATAGCACTTTTTAAATCTCAGTTGCACTGTAGTGAATATTGAGAGTTGAGAGAGAAAACATTGTTTCAGTTACAATGGCCATATAAAATTCACAATGGTAGATTTAACAAATGTGAATGAATGTACCAATAGGTGAAGCATGGGAAAAAACATTTGTTTTGAATAATAAATAGTGTCCTACAATTCATGCAAAAATTTTCTATTTCTTGATTTTTCTATTTTTTTCATTTGTTATTTATTTTTGTTCTGTTTTGTAAATGTATGTCATCATCAGTATTTATCAACAGTTTTTTTTTTCTGTGTTGGTATTGATTGCATGAGACCAACTGAAGTGATCTTTATAAAACTAGATGCCCTTCTCATTCTCAACTTTCACTTGGTTCCAAGTAAACTGTTTGATTCTTTCATCCTTCAAGTCATAAACCCTTCAATGACCAGGTATGATTTTCATAGTAGATGTAAACAATGATGCCAGCTAAACAGTATCATGACATTGCTTTCAAACACCTTACAAATAATATTTAGATATCAGGTGGACCAAAATGCCCAGCCACACATGTCTGTATCAATATTCATAAATATTTTATGGATTTCTGTACAGTTTCCATATATCAATGTCATTCACTGACATCGGTCAGCCCAAGACTAAAAATAGACACTTACCTATTGACTCAACACAGCATGAACAAACATGAAACCTTGTGGTTGTGATGTAAACTTCTTAATCACATGACCATACTTGCACCTATAAATATAGGTAGATAGATAGACAGACAGACAAATGGATGGACTGGCAAATGGACGGACAGACAGAGAGACAGACACACAGACGTATGGATGGACAGACTGACGAATGGATGGACGGACAGATGGATGAATGGTCAAATGGATGGATAGACAGGCAGGTAGACCTGCAGGCAAGTGGGCAGCCAGGCAGGTAGTCAAGTGGACAGGTGGGCAGATAGACATATAGACAGATAAACTGATAGTTAGATATATCAAGATTACGTTTTGTTTGCAATGTCCTGTACCCAGATATGCACCTATACATACAGGTGGATGTCGGTATGCACATACCTGTACGTATATATGCATATACTCATTTACTATTTGTTTTTACATGACCGAACGCAGCGTCACCAATCTGTAAGTAGTTTTCGCAACTTTATATTTTCCGACGCTACTCTATCTCTTTCTCTTCCTCTTCAATTTTTCCCCCTCTCGTTCTTCCTCTGTTTACTACTACGTATCTCTCTTTACCCCTCTCGTTCTTCATCTGTTACTACTACGTATCTCCTTTTCCCCCCTCGTACTTCCTCTCTTCTTCTCGTTGCTCACCTACTCTTCTACTTCCTCCCTTTGTTTCTCCCTCTACCACTCTCTCTCTCTTCCCCTTACACCGGCATGGTCACATGCTTCCAGTCAATAATCCTTTTCTTCCTTGGCTATCACCGAGCAAACACGCGAACTTACTTCGTCCCCACTTTCAAGTTCGTGCCTCACAGCGTTCATACACATAATTTTTCCCGTCTGGCCATATAGCCTTTTCTGTTTGTTTTCCTGTCTTGTTTTTTGTCCGCTACTACATTCCTCCATGGCAAGGTTTAATTTGTGTGTACAAATTTAATTTGCGGCCCATGGGAAGAGCCGTTTTAGCGATGCGTCCTGCCCAGCTCTTCGAAACGCCGGTGTTAAAACGGGGGTAGCTGATGAAGTAGAATGTTCTCTATGTGGCTTGTGTGTTTTCTCGTCTACGTTTTGTTTGCAATGTCCTGTACCCAGATATGCACCTATACATACAGGTGGATGTCGGTATGCACATACCTGTACGTATATATGCATATACTCATTTACTATTTGTTTATATATATATATATATATATATATATATATAACTTCATTTATTAAACTTTAAAATCACAGTAACCCAAACATGTACTCAACTAAAAGGCATTGAATAATTCTTCAGTTTAATGTTAAATTGTATATATATTTGACTTGACATAAAAACATTCATATATTTTAACATATTCTTGTTCATTTGTTTAATTACTAACTGTACTGCTATAGAATATATGTTGTTGCTTAGCCAAGAGTTAGTCTTAATAGAACAAGTCAATAACCAAAGCATTCCTGGGATGACCATCCTGTCTGTCTTTAATTTTGTTTATCTTTAGACTTAGTATATCTCAGGCTACATTATCTAACAAATCTTTTCCTTTTAAAAAAGGCAGGTTATGATTTGCAAGATATTTGGTTTCTATTTCTGGTTGAACATCGAACCACATAAAATATCTTTCTTCAACACAAAGACATATATGTTAGTTTCTATGAGAGTGCAGTGAATTGTTCTGTTTTTGAACTGTATTGAACTCTAATACTGCATCTTTGAAAGCTGCATGGTAAATATGGAAATAATTGAAAAAAGAAAAGCCATCATCATCATCATTGACGTCTTTAAAATATCATCCTCAACATAATTATGTTTTCTTTTTTTATTTTCATGTATTTCATAACCTGGCTACACAATTCACTTTTGTCGTTGTTCTTTTAGTTGTTGTTTATTTCTTTTATATAAAAGAGGCCTTCTATTTCATTCATGTTTGGCAATAAAAAAAAAAGAAGAGAGAAAAAAGAGAGAAAAAATATTCCAAAAAATAAAACAGAAAATAGAAAGAAACAGAAAGAAACTGCATGAATATCTTGGCAATGTTCAGAAAGGGAACTATAGCAGAAGACAACGTCATTTCATTACTGTTTTGGTATTTATTTTCACACAGCCATATATAACTAGTTATGTATATACATATATCTGCACACAAATACAAGCGTATATACACACAGCTACATGCTCAGATGCAAGCATATATATACACACATCTACACACACACAAACATATATATATATATATATTATATGTATATATAAAATATATATATATAATATGTATATGCACACACATATTTTATATATATATATATATATATATATATATATATATATATACACACACACATATGTGTAGATGTATCTCTCTCTCCTTTTTTATTTTTTCTCCACCTCTTTTCTTGCCTCATTCCTTTCTGTCAAAAGCTCTTCTATTTTTCCTGAGCATCAAACTAATGTTCCTTGTTTGTTGTTCTCGCACCTGTCTCTGTTTTGTCTTTTGTTTTTTGTACAATTCAGAAACACACACATACATATAGATGCACCTTAGTGGTGTGGTTAAGAATTTTACTTTACAGCCATGTGATTTCAGATTTGGTCTCACTTTACAGCATCTTGTGTATCTTCTGCTATATCCCCAAGCTAACAAATGCCATATGATGGAGTTTGTGAGAAGGAAACTGTATGAAGCTTGTTGTTTACTATATATGTGTATGTATGTGTTTGTGTGTCTGTTTCTGTGTGTATGCACGTATATATTGGCATGATACCGGCATCTACAATGAGTGCGACTTTGCTCGGCTTGATGGGTCTTCTCAAGCATAACATAATGCCAAAAGTCTCGGTCATTGCCTCCCATGAGGCCCAGTGGTTGAAAGGAACTCATCTACTTTATCTCTGTGAGGTCCAACACTCAGAAGGAAATGTATATGTGTGTGTGTGTGTGCATGTAGCTGTGTGGTAAGAAGCTTGCTTCCTAACCACATAGTTCTAGGTTCACTCCCACTATGTGGCTCCTTGAGCAAGTGTCTTCTACTATAGCCTCAAGTTGGTCAAAGCCTTGTGAGAGTGTTTTATAGATGGAAACTAAAAGAAGACTGTCGTATATATATATATATATATATATATATGTGTGTGTGTGTGTGTGTGTGTGTGTGTGCGCGTGTGTGTGTGTCTTTATCCTCCATTGCCACTTGACAATTAGTGTTGGTGTATTTACATCACTGTAACCTAGTGGTTCAGCAAAACAGACTGATAGAATAAGTACTGGGCTTTTAAAAACTAAGTACTGGGGTCAATACATTCTACTAAAATGGCCACAGTCTAATGACTGAAAACGAAATAAATATAAAAGATATATGATTGTATGTACATATAAGTATTATATAAATTTATATATATATATATATATATATATATATATATATATATGTTTATATATAACGATGACCACTAAAGTGGACATTTAATGTGCTAGAAGAAGATCGCATGTTGTGTCTACTAAGACCTAATAGTTCTCAAAAGAAATTCAGCGAAATACCAAACCGTATGCGGGCAAGACAGTGAAAATTACATAAATAAAATTAAAACATTGTTATTCGGAATTAACATTCACTTACCGAGAGTATCTGTCCCTCTTCTGCACGAACTGCAAGGAAATTATAATTTTCAGAATCTTATACAAGCTGTTCACCAATAGAGGCGAACGTGTATATGGTTCTGCTAATTACAACGTAATAGTAAAAATCAAATGTCTTCGTTTTGGCGCGCTAATTCCGGAAATATCTCTGCAGAAAATGGTTACTGCGTAGCATATATCCAATTTGAGAACTTGGTTATGGTTAATCAAATTGAAACATAGGGTAAAAAATCAGATATTAATTAATATCGATTTATTACCAGGAAGCTAGCACATTGAAAGAATCAGAGAGATTCAGAAAAAATATCTGAGATCTTAGGGGATTAAAGTATATGTTTATATATAACGATGACCACTAAAGTGGGCATTTAATGTGCTAGAAGATCACATGTAACCATTTTCTGCAAAGTTATTTCCGGAATTAGCGCGCCAAAACGAAGACAATATCCACCCTCAATCGTAGACAAGGGAATTAAATGTGCCAAAAAATTAGACATAAAAACACTAACAACAACAAAAAATAACATCACAACTCATCTCAAAACACTACTATTTATATCAACACACAACCCCAGAAACAGTGAGGCATTCAACACTATTGTGCAAAATCTTCCTTTACTAACTAGAGATCCAAAATGAATGACATCCTGAAAACGAACAAACTCATCAAATGCAAAAAGCAACACAAATCGCTAAAGAGACTGGATCTATTTTAAAACGGGGGCCACAGTATTTTCTTAACGAAACACTTTGAAACTTGGAACACTGGTAGAATGTGTCATATAAAACGTCTTTTTCTCTTAGTCTTCTTTAAAAAAAAAGAAATCCCTAAGTTATTCCATGTTAAAGTTGTCGTATTTCTGTAATTTCAACCAATCACTGACGTCCATTCAGCCGATATACATTAAGTGCCGACTACATGAACAAACGATTCTGAAACAATTCTATCGGTGATAAAATTATTATTTCCTTGTCAAAAAATGGCTGAAGCATATTGGCAGTAGCTAATAAACCTTTCTATTATAGGCTAACCCTAACCCTAACCCTAGGGTTAGGGTAAAACAGCAAATTTAAAAAGAACAAAGCAAATAAAACGAAGAAAAAAAAAGAAAATGAAAAAAGCAAATAAAACGAAGCAAAAAGAAAATGAAAAAAAAGCAAATTTAACGAAGAAAAACGAACACAGGTGTTGCCTCTCTTATATTTTTATTATGATCACGAAGGATCGAAAATACAGATGGGTACAATACAGGACAAACAAATAAACAAAATGTGCGAGTTCTATGATTTTTTAAAAATTACGATGGTCTTTTTTTTAAAAAATTACAATGGTTTTAATATATGTTCATTGACTTTTTTTTTTTCCTCTTTCAATTATACAAGCATACATATGCGTATACACACACACATCCATACACACATATATACATATATATATATATACATATATATACATATATATATACATACATACACACATACACACATATATATACACCCACACATACGTATACATACATACACACACATATCCATCCCTACACATACACACGCATATACTTAAACACGTATGTAAAATAACAGAAGGATTGGGTTTTTCAACCCGGCAGCCTATAAGGCCCAGCAGTTTGCCTTTTATTATTTTCGATGATTAGTTTGGGTGACTTACACCCACCTTTTTCACCACTTCCTTCCATCTCTGCTCATATACTCTGGCTGACAGGGTTCTCTTTTCCAGCCCTATTTTGCTCTTCAGATGGTATTTGAAGTAATTCAGCAATCCAGGGCCGGACATGTAGGACCCTGTCCCCAAACCTTCCATTCTTGTCCTCCATATGCACTCTTTCAATACTGCTACCGTACAGAAAAAGCATGCCTCACCTTCCTTTGAGAGTCCAGTTGGCGGTATCATCTTTATCATAGACCCAGCCGACAGCTGTACTCGTCCCAGATGCGACAACACGTGTTCTACATAAATTATCAAGCTGGAGAGCTGCCGACAATGTACAAAAGCATGTAGAACAGTTTCACTGTCCCGCTCGCATCTTGGACATGTCGGTAGCACTGCTAAACCGTGCCTGGATAACTTCTCGCGAACAGGTAGAGCATTCCTGTAACACAGCCAAGTCAGAGATATTTGGAAATTATCCATGTACTCCGACTTGAAGGTTTTACTAAACAGTGCAGTAAGTTGGTTCTCGTCGAACCCCAGAGCCTCTCCTAGGACGTCATCGTTTTTGCCCTCCACTAGCCCTCTGTAGAACACCGAGGTGGTATTCCCGCAGCCAGCCTTGCCCGTCTTGTGGATAAACCAGAGTGCCTGACGGCACTCCTTCTGCCATAAAATCAAATTACGTCTTTTAATGAGACCGGGTTTAAATCTTTCCAGCGAGGCCGGTCGCGGCAAGAACTCCTCCGCCAACGGACTCCACACCTTATCACCCTCCAGGTGGCACCAGAGATGTCTCAGCCTCAACGCATGTCTGCGCATCATTAGCCAGGGCATCCCCAAACCACCCTTTAGCGGTTCCTGGCAGCACACGGAGCGCCTCACAAGTGGCTTTCCCCCCCTCCACAAAAAGCGGAAGAGGAGTCTTACCAGCTTGTTTAGCCAACAATCGGGGCAAGGCACAACGGACAGGCGGTAGGTGATTACAGATGCTATAAACACCTGCACCACCTCCACTCTACCCTTCAAGGACAGAAACCTTTCGGACCACTTCCGAACTATGGCCTCCACCTTGTTCACTACCTCGCTCCAATTCTTCTCCGTCTGGGAGTCTGAACCAAACCAGACTCCAAGCAACTTAACAGGACCATCTGTCCAGTGTCCAACGACACTGGACGATAACGGCTTGTTCCTCCAGGTGCCGAGGCGCAAACCGATGGACTTGTCCTTGTTAACTTTTGCTCCTGCCACCGCTTCGTATCTTCGGAGAGCCTCTTCTACACGAGGTAGTTGTGCTTCTTTAGACACGATGAGAGTGACGTCGTCCGCATAAGCAGAAGTGAACTTACCGCATCCAATCTCATTAGGGATGTCACCCAACTTCTCCAGCCTCCGCAACAATGGCTCCAGGGCCAAGACGTACAGGACCGGGGATAGGGGACACCCCTGACGAACAGACCGCATGATCGAAAACGGCTCCGTTAGGTAACCGTTTATCTGGACGGTGGACTTGATGCCGCTGTACATAGCGGAGATCCACCCGCGAAAGCCTGGGCCCAGTCCAGCTGCTTCGAGGACGGCCCCCAGGTACCGATGGTCTACCCTATCGAAAGCTTTACTTTGGTCTAAGTGGACCAATGCCCCTCCTTTACCGGTTAATTTCCCAACCCTGTCTAAGGTGTAGTGAAGAAGGTGAAGGTTGTCCTGGATCGACCTGCCTGGGATTGCACAGGTTTGTGCCTTCCCGACAAGCTTCTCCGCGACAGCCGTCAACCTTTTAGCTAACACCTTGGCCAAAATCTTTAACTCTACGTTCAGTAGAGTTATGGGCCTGTAATTACTAATGCTATCCCCCTTGCTTGGGTCCTTCTGGATCAGTGTCACAACTCCCCGGCTTACAGAACTGGGAATCCTCCCATTCTGCTGCCAGTTTGTATAGACACCTGCCAGGACGTCCCCAAACAAGTCCGGCATTAAACGATAGAACTCATAGGGCAGACCATCCAGTCCCGGAGCCTTTTCCGCGACGCATCCGGCCAGCACCTCTCTTACCTCCGCGGGAGTGATCGGGCCCTCACAGCATTCCGTCTCACGCGCCGAGAGTCGAGGCCCGCCAGCTAGGAAATCCCTTAAGGGCTCCCCGCGCTCAAGCGGACCGCTCTCCCCGAACACCCGAGCGAAATGCTGGTGAAGTGCCTTTTGCATCTCCTCCTGTCCATAGACCCTGCACCCCTGCTCGTCAGTTAAAGACTTAATGCAGGACTTCTTGCCCTTCTGACTCTCCACACGACGAGCCCATCTGGCTACGTTGATACCTTCTCGTTCCCCAGCGCGTACTTTAGCTCTGACTCGGCACCCTTCGTGTTTGGCATTGAGGTGTCGGTACAAGACCGTTCTCGCTGCTGTCACTTTGGATGCGGAGCCAGCTTCCATTGCCTCATCTAGACTCTTGACTAAGTTACCCTCTATTCTATTCCTGTCTAAACTTAGCTGATTGCTAAATCTAATGGACTCAAGACGGATGGCTCTCTTGAGGGCGTGCCACCATCTATTATTAATGATGGTGCCACATAATGCCCTCTGCACTAACTCCTTAATCCGGGTACGAAAAGCTAAACAAGTCAAAATAGACTTGTTCATTTTCCAATACCCGGGTCCCTGTTTATGACACTTATCTATATGTACCTCACACGTCACAAGTTTATGATCCGAGTAAGGCACAATACAAAAATGTGGACAGCTAAAACTATTCTTATCTCTTTCCCTAACAAAAATTCTGTCTATGTACGATCTGAGTGAGCCGTCGTTATTACTCCACGTCCACTGTGGAACGCTCGGCTCATCCAGTCGGAAGCGGTCTACTAGATTAAAACTCTCTAGTAGACCCTTGAGGCAAGGATTCCCTTTCCTATCGGTGGAGCCCACACTATCGACGCGCGCATCGAGAATAGTGTTGAAGTCCCCTAGCAAAACTATGGTTTTAGACGTCAATAAAAAGTACTCCAGGTTCCGAAAAAAACCCGACTGCCCTTGTCCGTTAGGAGCATAGGCAGCCACCAACCTGAAGGACTGCTTACTTTCATGTGTCACATCTAGGACGACCAGCCTACCTTCTGGGTCGCGAAAGACAGTACGAATCTGTAACTCCAAGTCCTCCTTAAAAAGAACCACCACGCCTGCACCTCCCCTCCGGCTCGGCGAAATAAATTTCTCGTAGCCATTGAGGAGGGGCGAGAACGCCTCAGGTCCTTCCAACTTGGACTCGGTGATCACAGCCACATCTATTCTATGTGAAATGAGGTCGTCCAGAAAACAAGCTTGTTTCCATTTCGACCTCATTCCACGCACATTTAAACTACCCAACTTAATCATCGGAAAAAATAAGGGTAAAAGCAAACACTTACGGTTGTGAGAGGGAGCATGGCACTTTTTGTTTGCCATCCTCCCCTACTCCTTCCGCTTCTACTGGGCCCTTTTTCGGGGTTGCCACCGGGCTCTGGGTTGGGGTGGCTGCCGGGCTGACAATCAATCTGCCTTCCTTGACGTCATTGGAGACGTCTATAATAAATTTTTTTAAAACATGTTCCTGAAAAAGTCTTTCTTTATAATCCCCTTCGGCCACCCTCGCGTAGCGGTATTAATCATCCTCCGTACCACTTTTGAAGAACTTTACGCGAGTGTGGGCCTTTGTGTATTTCACCACCTTCTCGTTCTTCATGTTTATGGCTACTATCCTGTCGTTTTTTTTACAACCTTTCAACACAGGGTTAGGTGGGGTCTTAAAATTCTGCCCTATGAGTGTTGTACCAGCGGGATAGGTGTGGGAGGTTTTTTTTTTTCCTGTCTGCAAGTTTGCAGCTTTTTTTTTGTGTGTTTGGGGAGGGGAGTCTGGAGTGGATTGCGTCTTCCTTTTGTTTGTAACACTTTTAAATGCCTCCTCCGTCACCATTTTCTCAGACGTACTCACGCTTACTCGCTCCTGCTGCTTTCCACTTTCTTCCGTCTTCCTGCTTTCCACTGCAACTGTGACTGTTGACTCTCTTCTTCCCTCGTCCACTTTCGCAGGAGCGTCGCCACTCGCTTTAATGGGGTTTTTCTTATTTTTTGTGCAGGCCGAGCGAACGTGACCCTTCTGTCCACACTTGAAACATCTGGGTCTCCGTCCCTCAACCGACACGCGAATGGTATGTCCCTCCCCCACAGACACCCTGTCGGGCAAATTTTCCAAAGTGTTATTCTCCGCTTGGACTATCATCTCAAGCGCCTGACCTTTCCAACCGGTTGCTTTCCTTCTCCTTGTGCATAAAATTTCTATATTTTCTTCCACGTCGAAGATTACGGCCGCTGCCGCCCACATTACGTCATACCTAAATGGTATGTCTTCTATAGTTACACGTGCTGTTCGTTTTCCCATGTAAGTGGGCAGCAGCATAATTAGGTCTGTTTTCAAGGTTTCTGTCGAAACCTCCTTTGCCACTTCCGCCGACTCGAAGTGAACTTCGATAGTTGCACTTCTTGTACCGCGGTTTACGTGGATGACTTTGGACCAAATTGGCGCCAAACACAGCTCCACCAGTTCATTACGCGCCTCTGCAATTTTTTTTTCCTTGATGTTGAACACCTTGTACACCACAGTTTTTTCCTTAATTGCGTTGACTGCCTCGGGTGGTGGAATTAGCTTCGTTTCACCATCCACCTTTTGTACATATTTCCGGTATGTATAGAGACTTTCCTTTGTCATTTTTATTTCAATGGAGTCACCTCCAACGGCCTGTGCAAAACTTGATTTTCCTTTAGGAATACTTTTGCGTACACCTTCCTCCTCCATGGGAAGGACACCTTCCGCTACAATTAGAGTAGCCATATTTGTCAAAAGACAAAAACACAAATAAAGTTGTTTACATAGAATCTTTTTTTCGCCCCGTAGGGCGAAAACAACTGTATACCAACAGTTATTCAATACAAAGAGTTAAACAGACACGAACTCACACCGCAACAGCAAACAAAATCTCGATGGGAAAAATCAATATATCTTCCTTAGCACAAGAAAAAGACGTGTGTTGCCTCCCTGCAAATGTCAGAAGTTATGGAGATTAAATACGCTTTACACCGCTTAATCAGCCAAAGGAGTAAATGTAAACAACTGAATACTTGTCAGTGATTGGTTGAAATTATCGAAATAAGACAATTTTTTACATGAAATAAATTCGAATACAAAAATATTTTTCTGTTCTATAACACAAAATAGATAAGTATACGAAGTTTGAAAGTCTTTCGGTACCAAAAACACTACCTAAAACATTAATGAAAATGTGGCCCCCGTTTTAAAATAGATCCAAGAGACTACTAACAAATGCGAAGCCCTACAAAACAACCACGAAACCAACAGTTAAAAAATGTGGACGCTCAAATTGTGGAACCTGTTCCTTTTCAAACAAGGACAGAGGTTCACAATTAAAACTAGTTACACTTGTGCCTCTGTGAACCTAATTTATGTAATAACCTGCTCGGGTTGCAGACATAACTATATTAGACAGATGAGTATGACCTTGAGAAGGAGAACCACTCTGCATAAAGTGCAAATCTGTTTCCCGCAGTACAGGTAAATTCCTCTCAGTGAACATATCGAAAAATGTGCAGATAACATCAAACCAAATTTCACAGCCTTCCCCTTCTACCAGTGCAAAGACACAATCTCTCCACAAGAACGTTTAAATAAAGAAACTTTTCTCACTGAAAAATACAGAGCACATCCTAATATGCAGGCATAATTATTTTTATCTTTTTACATATTTCAATTCACGATTACATCACCTTTCTTTTTTTTGTGCGTATGTGTGTACACATATATATTCCCCTCCCTTTACCAAAAGCTGAACAGTTATCTCCCGTGCCCACAAAAACAACAACAATAATAACGATAACCAATTACCTCCCCTTATTCTTCTACTTGTGAAGCCATTCACCCGTAAATATCATCACACACAACATGGACAAAAGTTTCTTCTTAAGAAAATACATATTCAAATAAGTAAAACATATCATGAATAGCAAAAGCGAAACCGGTCGATATTTTAAAAATTATATTAAAACTGTGTAAAGTGTGTGTATTTTCCTTTTTTCAAATTTCTGATATATATTACTACTTACCACGTGGGGATAATCGAAATTCCTCTTTCTCTGTAACTACTATATATATATATATATATATATATATATATATATATATATATATATATATATATATATATATCATTATTATCCTCATTTGGCACCTGGTGTCCATGCTGGTGGGTTGGACGATGTGACCAGGGCTGGTAAGCTGAGATGTTGTACCAGACTCCAGTCTGATTTGGCATGGTTTTTCTATGGCTGGATACCCTTCCTAATGCCAAACATTCTGAGAGTGTAATGGGTGCTTTTACATGCCACTGGCACAGGTACTATTTACGTGAAACCGGTGTCTGCCATGACTGTGATTTTTTCAGTTTGATGGGTCTTCTTCTTAAGCATAACATAATGCCAAAGGTTTCAGTAATTGCATCCCATGAGACCCAACACTTGAGAGGAATTCACCCATTTTGCCTCTGTGAGACCCAATGCTCAAAAGGATATGTGTGTGTGTGTGTGTGCGTGTGTTGTGTGTGTTTCTCATGTTTCCTCATCTATACTCCTGCAGCTTTGCGTTACTGATGCTACAATATTATACAATATTATTGAAGCTGCAATGATTTTTGGTCAATAACTGATGAGGGGTGAGTGTGTCAATGACCATTGTATGATCTTTTCCTGCTTTCCTAGATTTCTGTACAATCCTTTGTTATCCTACTATGTCACAATTTACTCTGTGTGTGTGTGTGTGTGTGTGTGCATCATCATCATTGCCATCATCATTTAACGTCTGTTTTCCATGCTGGCATGGGTAGAATGGCTTGAGAGAAGCTGGCAAGCCTGGGAATCATACCAGATTCCATAGTTTGTTTTTGGCTTGGATTCTACAGTATATATATATATATATATATATATATATATATATATATATATATATATATATATATATATATCTGTATATATATGTATAAATTATGTATATATATATATATATATATATATATATATACATATATATATATATATATATCTGTATATATATGTATAAATTATGTATATATATATATATATATATATATATATATATATATATATATGCATACATGTACATACTTACATGTATGTATATATGTACACGTGTGTAGATAGATAGATAGATGTAACCCCATGCCTACAGATACATGCACATGTAACCATGCGTACATTTCCATACACACACCTTGAAGTAGGAGATTTATATGTGATTTACAAAGAAGTTGTTTTTCCACCCACCACCTTTTTTTTTCTTTTCTTGCTATCATTCCCCCCCCCCTCCCAATATTGTATTTCTCTCATTCTTTTCCCATCTTTCTGACTATCTCTCACTTTGTCTCTCTTTCTCTCTTTCTCTTGTGTTTGTCTTCTTACATTCTGTACTTGTCAGTCTTTTAGAAAAGAATATTTCTCTGATGTTTTATTATCCTATAGAACAAGACACATGACTTTGTCCTGGATAGTAAATTATTGATGAATAATACGAAAAACATTGTTGAAGACAGTAACAGTGGCAAGAGTGGAATTGGTGGGTCTGAAGGAGTATGTGTTAATCGTGGCAGTGGTTGTAGTGATAGTTAAAGGGAAATTTTGATGGTAATGGTGGTGAGATTGTGCTTGATGTATCTATAACAATAACAGACACCAAAGAGAGAATATTATATTAACCATAATAATAATTATCCTTATTATTAATATATTTATCATATTTTCAAGTTTCATGTGAGTTTCTGCTATGCCACTATGTGCACCTCTACGTCTCTGAGATGTGTGCAGGTTTGTCTTTTGAGGGAGTAGATTATAAGAATATGTTCTATTTTTTTTGCATTGTCATACAAGTTTGTTTTTGTTGTTTCTGGTGATATTTTAGAGTTTTGTCTGTTTATTGTGTGAAGTATATGTTATGTGAATTTTGTTATTCTTTTTCTTGGTTGCCTTTGTGATTTGTATATGTTGTGTGAGATGTATTTTGTGTTTTAACATCACATGGTTATTGTGAAAAATATGTTCTCTGTGCATATTGCTAGCAGTGTTATATACATGGGTAGCAATTATGTAGAATGTGTATTGTGTGAGTTGTTGCTGTAGATTCAGGTGTTAATTATGCAAGAATATGTGTGGAATTATTTTTCAGGGGTAGTGGTTATATAGAGTATTATCACTGAGTTTAGAATATGAGTTGCATACGTTGTTGGTAATATGTGGGATGTGTTTCACAATTGCCACCCAATAATATAACACACCCAACGCCCACGGAAAACATATTCTTCACAATAACCAACTGACACTAAAACCCAAAACAGAACACTTACAACACATCAAAAGCACAATTACCACCTTACAAAATCTACAGCTCACATTTCACATAATCAGTGTATTATGCCGATTACATAATAATATATGTTGTGATGTTTTATTGGATGGTGATTTTTAAAAGCATGTGCTACAGGAGTTGTAGCAATGGCTAAGTAGAATATGTGTTGTGCTATTTAATTCAATGGTGATTATAAAGTGTATTGTGTGACTTGGACTGCTTTATTACAGGATGATTTTATGGTGTTTGCATTCTGTGAGTTGTATTATTGTATTAGATAATTATTGTTGCAATTATTGAAAATGGTGAACAGCTGGAAGCTAGAATTTAGTTATATCCTTTAACATATTGGAGTCAATTCCTCATAGGTCAATTTGCTGAGGTCAATACCTGTTAGCTGATAGAGTCAATTAAGTAAATCATATCTTTTAACCCAGATTTGTACCATTCTACTTATATTAAGAAGAAACAACTTTTATTTTTTAATAATTATTATTGTCAAGATTAATGTATAATAGATATGTTATAACTCAAAAGTAATTGTTTTGAGTTATCTAAGGACTTCCCTTTACATACTGTAACTTGCATTCATGCCTGAAAGTGACAAAATAAGCACAAGTCAAGTTCTAAAATCAATTGTTACTGTTGCTTCCTAGAAGTCATACTAATTATCATTACAGAATTTCATGGTGATACACAGAAACACGTCTTTGAAATTTAGTGACAAGTGTCTCAAACTCTCAAAAATATTGCCAAGGAAGTGTACAGTATAAAGATGACAGGCTTTTTAACCTTGTCTGATCAAGTTTTGATATTGTCTCTCAATTCCTTGAATAATGTTTTTGATGTTTCTTTAAATACTATTGCTACTATAGAAACTATTGCTACTATGACAACACAGGTAATTGCAAATATATTTCCACAGTTTCCTCACATCTCTAGTCAATTTCTATTGCTGTTCCTTATTTTCATGTTTTTACTTTAGTACAGCAAAATCATATATATTTTACCTTTTTTTTTTCTCTACTATAATCATATCTGGTCTCTGTGTCTATTGTACAGACAAACCCTCTGAATCTTACAACTGCCATTTTCAGAAGTAGCTTCTTGGATACGTAAGTAACATTTTTCATTTATTCGTAATCCAATCTTATTATTAACCTCGTAGCATATACTTTTGCCTGTCCTGTCTCTTTATTTCTGTGTGTTGCGTTGTTTTTGTTTTTTCTTGTACCAATGTCTTTTTATATCAATTTGTTACATCCTCACTTTGTATGGTTGACATTTTTGTGTACTCTGTCAAAAACATTCTAAATGGTTTTTTTTCTTTTTACTTTTATTTTTGCTAAAACTACCCACTTTTGCTTTAATGATGTTTATTCTACTTGTTTCTACTCAAAGGGTCATGATCAGAGCTTCTGTTTCCTCACTTTTGTTCTCAATATTTCAGTTACATCCACTATTCTCCTCCTTCAATACTTACTGTTTGCTTGATAAACTAGCCACATAACACTTTTTCTTTTCATTTTCCTATTTTCTCTCCTTTACAATTTTTTTTTTCTTCTTTTGTGTTTTTGCTATTTATCATCCTTGTTACAATGCACATAAGCTTGTTCCATAATTGCCAATTCAGTAGTTCTCTAAGTTTTTTCCTTTATATTTAAGTCTACCAACATTTTTGTGGAAGTAATCCATTGTGCATTGTTAGTGGTGTGGCATTCTGATGTATTTATCCATTCCCTCTGGTTAATTTTTCATCCAATGAAGAAAAGCTGCAAAATATCAAAGTATTAATATTGCTACTATGTTGATTTCTTTAACGATGTTCTTCTCATTTAGTTTTGTTTCAAAGATTTTCTTACCCTCCTTACTATCCTTTTAAATTCTTCACTAATTTTACCTTTTATTTCCTTCTGTTTAATCTCATCCTCCTGAAACACATCCAAATAATTATTCCACTCACTGCATCAGTGATCTTACTGCCTTGTTATCTGAAAGAGTGATTTACTCAGACTTTGCCCATTTCCTTTGTTACAAGTACAGCACACATTTTAATACCAAAATGCATTCTCATTATGATCTAAAATTCTTACAGATTGTATCAAAGAATTTTACCCCATACTTTTGAAGTAAATGTTAATGTCATCCATGAACATTAAATGGTTAATTCCCTCATTAGTTTTGGTTAGATGCCACCTCCAGCCCATTCTTTCATACCTTATAAGACAGGAGGATCAAAGTACGCTTAAGCAGAAGTGAGCATAATGAATCTTCTTGGAAAATGTCTCTTTATTCTAATTATCATCCAGTTGCTTTTCACTACATGTCAGTTCAACGTACAAATAACTTACACTGGTCTCAGTGAAGTTTTGTATACCAACTTCAAAACCACATATTTTCAAGCACTCCAGAACCATAGTATAGAGGATCAGATCACAGGATTTTCAATAAACAATTCCTCTAAGCACTTTTTTCTTTCTCTTCCTGGAGTATCATTTGGTGAATATACTAGCTGATCATCTGTTACTCATTATCTTAATTATTGTACTCCAATATGTAGGTATAATATTTCCATAAAGAAGCATATCTCATTATTTATTATTCTGGCCAAATGATGTTATTTGATAATCCTGTAGTGGTTCATTTTAGCTTCTTTCCTTTTGTCTTTCCATATTAGACTAGTTTTTCATCTTCTCTTTAACGATAGTGAATTTTCTGCTCGGCATTGATTAAGATATCATATGAACTAAAAGTATAAATCCATTCAGATTATGCACCAGAAAACTTGAAATCCATCTTGGGATTAATGTTTAGTATTTTAGTTTGTATTTTCGCTGGCCACAACTTTACATAATTCTTTTCCTTAAATAAGTATAGTCTCGTTTCTGTTTTGCAAGTCTTATCACAAAAAATTTAACATTTAGTCTGTTTTCATATTATGCCTGATTTTGTTACCCTAAATGCCTTACCATTTCCAGTTCATATCCATTCATAGGTAGGTATGTACTTCATTTTGTCCTTGTTTGTATGTAAGCCAATCTGTGAAGCACAAGACTCAAATCACAATAAAAGAAGTTGGGCTTGTTCTATTGCTTCTGATATAAATACTAAGCTATCAGCATAATCTGTGAGAAGCACTGTAGCATGTCTCCTGCTGCATGCTTGTTGTAGTTATCATCTTTTTATTGCTTCTCTCATTACATAATCTAGTACTATTATGAATAGGAAGGAGGAAAAGGTGTCACCTTAAAATACTCCAGCTAGAATTTCAAAGGACTTAGAGTTAACTCAGGACTCAGGTAAGAAGACAGTTAAAAGACTCAGGCAAAGAGACAGTATCTTCATAGAGGTGCCTTTGTGGAGCGCTTCAGTAGCAGAGGACATTTTCCTGGTGAAGCTGTAAGCAATCAGTATATTCATTAGCTTATCCCTGTAGATCAATTCAAAAAAGCCTTTTGGAAGTCTACAAATGTCAGTTCTGCTGGAAGCTATTTTGATTTAACACCTTCAAAGAGTAGACTTAATGTTAGTACCTGTGCAGTTGTTCTACTTTTACAAAATCCATTGCGTTGTTTGCATGGAAGCAGATCAACATGTGGCCTTATTCTATTCAGGAACATTTTGTTGTAAATTTATGATACCACCACTGTTAATGTGATGCCTCTGTAGTTTCCTGTAGATGCTAAGTTGGCTTTCTCACTGTCTCCACACTGTTGCTACATCACATTCATATGCTTTAATACAAACCTTCAGGAGTTTTAAGAAGCCAGTTTCCAAAACTTCAGCTAGAATATTATCAAGCCCTAAAGCTTTATAGTTCTGAACTTCTTTGATAGAAAGTTTCAGTTCTTATATCATAAATACTCCAGTTTCTATTGGGAGGATGCCATAGATGTTTGGAATTTAGACATCATCAATCACTAGGGTTTGGCCAAGCAGACTCAGGAAATGCTTCTTCTAAGACCCACTCTTTTCTCAACATTTTTAGCTTTTATCTGACCAGAGTTGGTCTTCTTCCTCCCTTCTGGAGGCACATGGCTTAGTGGGTGGACTATTGATTTGTAAGATTGTGGTTTCAGTATCTGGACTGAGTGACGTTTTGTGTTCTTGAACAAAATACTTCATTTGACATTGCTCCATTTCACTCAGCTGGCTAAAATGATTAATCCTGCAATGGTCTGGCCTCTTGTCCAGGTGGAGAATATATACTCCACAAAACCAGAAAACTGGCCCTTCTGAGTTGAGATGAATCGAGAAGATAACCTTATTTTACTTTACTTCCTAAGACTTCATCATTTAATGAAATGGGAGATTAAAGAAACAGCAAAAGAAGGCACAAACATAAGCTTATGCATATGCGCATACACATGTGTGCATGCATGCATGTGTGTATGTGCACACATGTGTTTGTGTATGTGTGTGTGCATGCGCATGTGTGTATGTTAATATGCATACATACATACATACAGTACAAGTTGATACACACTACTGATGAAGCTCAAAGAAGTGGAAGTCTGTATTTAGCAATGGCACCACTGCTGTTGGTCAAGTTTTACCAGCTGCTGACACATTTTTGTGTTTTTTATCACTAAACATCTATAAGATACTTTTTTTCTGAAAACAGATACCACTGTTTAAAAGCATTCAATATTTTAAGTAATTAAGGTTAATTACTCAAAGTTAATTACATACATATAAATACAAGGTCACAAATATAGATAAAGATTTGCACAAACAGATTCACATGCATTTAATCAACAGATATGCACTTCCTTACACACAAGCAATTTCATCTCTCTGTCTACTTTTAGATACACACTTCATGTTTCCCCTCTCTCTCTCTTTTTCTCTCTCTCTCTTTTTCTCTCTCTCTCACTCTCACTCTTTCTCTCTATCTCTCTCATTCTTTGTTTGTCTCCAGTCTCTCTCTTTCTCTTATGTAAAGGAAGAAGATATAATAAAAAAAAAGTACAACACAGAAAGAGAATTCATGGATGGCCTTTGAAATGAATAACAAGTATATAAAGAAGGAATATAGCATGTCTATATGCATATATACAGATGTACACACACACACATACACATACATATACATATATATACATATGTACACCTGCACACATATATATATACATATATGGATAGACATGTGCGTATGCATAAATGCTTACACATACAAAGATATACATTCACACATACACATATGAATGCACGCACGCACACAAACACACATTCGCGCTTATATGTAAATAGTTGAAGACAGTATTTTCTGTGACATCTTTCAATATATAATACTGATATGTTCAAAGGTCTTACAGGCAGATAACAAAAGAAAAGTATATGACAGAGAAAAAGAAAGTCTTCATTGCAGCTTTGATGGGAGAAAGCTACAGGATGGTGAGCAGAATCACTGAAGAAAAAAACAGTGTGGAAGAATAAAGAAAAGAGAATGGGTGGAGGGGTAACTTAAACCATATGTGAGAAGCATAAGATAAAGAAAAAATAATGTATAAACTTTAACTTGCACACATACATACATACATACATACATACATGGATGCATGCATACATACATACATACATAGAACTTATGTATGCCCACACATGTGTATATAGATATATGTAAATACATATACACCTGTTCCCATACACACAACAAAATCATATTTACATATAAAAATAAATCATTGGTGTTAATTATACAGAGTTAATTACTTGCATAAACAAATACAAGAGTACAAACACATAAACTTACAGACACACCCACATACGTACACATACATGCACACACACGCGCGCACGCACACACATACCCGCACACACACAGACACACGCACACACACACACAGACAGACACACACACACACACACATATTGTACTCAGACTGGAAGAAACCTATACATCTGGAAGTATACTGGAAAATAAAAGAAAACATAGAATAATTTATTGTTCTTTTCCACTGTTTTTTCCCCAACGGATCTCACCATGTTATTTTAAACATAAGCATTCTATGTAGTATTAATTCAACTTGAATCATTTTAATTCAAATGACTTAAGTCCCATTCAGTTAAGATATGAAAGGAGAATTTATATTCTCATTTAATTTTCTATGTATTTATCCATAAGACAAGTATTGGGCTAATTTATTCAAATTAATAATGCCCAAAATAAAACTTTTGCTACTATCTTTCTAGGACACTTTATCATTTATTTATATATTTTCTTACACTACCTTATCCACTGCAGATATATGTTACCCTCTTTGTATTTACTTCAGTAAATTTTTTCTAAGATATTTTCTTATCAATCTAAGCAACTTCTCCAGCATAGATTTATGTTTGTTTTATTTAAATTCAATTCTTCATCTCCCTACAATAAGTTCAGCTCTTAAAATAGAAACAATTGGTGCATCAGTGATGCAATTTTTACACATATCTTTTCATGCTGTCATTAACTGCATTTTCTTTTACTGTCAAGGATTATCTGTACATTCCTGTCTAGCATTATGATGGTGATCTTTGCTTAGCAAGTCATAATTATTCCTTCAAGCAACCCAATACATTTATATTATTACTTCAATATCTGTAAACCTTTTAAAACTTGGTGTCTATATTTATTATTGGTGTTCTTTTTCCATTCTCTCATGTCACTCTTACCTCAGTAGAATTGGTTTCCTATATTTTGAATATTTTATATTGTGACTTGCAAACAATAGCATCATTGAACTACAATTTCCAACAAGGCAGTCACTGGTTCACAGCATTTTTGATAGCAATAGTAACAAGTGAGCATTATAATTTGGTACAAAATAAATATCTTACAGGACTTTTCCGATTTCCTCAGTGAGGATTACACACTTTACTGATAAACATCATCAAAATATGTAAATAAAATATGCAAATAAAACCTTCACTGGTTTCCACATTGTATATTTCAGTTGTTCAATCAACCAAACTGCTTACATAATCTTAGATTCCACAGGTACATGTAAGCTTCATGTAATGTTCAAATAGAAATAGCGTGTCTCAGAATGGCCATTAGAACTACAGATACACTGCATCTGATGATCTTCCATATATTCTGCTTACCTAATTCAACAGAGAAGGTATTAGTCAAGGTAACGGTATAATAGAAAACATTTGACCAAGGGGCTGCATAGTTGGATTCAACCTCAGAATCATGTAAATGTGAATCAAACTTCTTAACTATATGGAAATAAAATAAACTCATATTTAATTATTATTATAGGAAAACTCACAGCTAATGTCCACAGCCAGCAGACTAAGGTGACACTTGTTTACTGGTCATACTTCAAAAACCTTGCAAAGAATTCTTGTAGTTCCAAGCAATGCTGATTTTTGTGGGTGTTCTCTCTTCACACCTGCACTGATCTTTTCCAGCCATGTTGGTAGTTGAGTGCTGATATTTCCAAGTACATCAATTACTATTGGATTCACGTCTACTCTCTTCATTGACCACAACCTTCATATTTCCGACTTTAAATTGTCATAATTTTGCTCTTTGTAGGCCATGATTTCCACAGAGCTCCCAGTGGATCATTCTTGCTACATTGTCATGGTGTCATTTATATTCATGTTGTGCCAATTTCGGGCATTCATTAATAATGTGCCTGCCATACGATATAATCGATTAGTCTCCTCCTCAAAAATTTCAAGCCAAATGCCTTTAGTAGATAGGATTGTCATTATTATTATTATTATTGTTGTTGTTATTATTGTAATTGTTGCTATGGTTGTTGTTGTTGTTATTCTCTTCTTCTTCTTCTCCTTCTCCTTCTTATCATTATCATTATTATTAGTAATAGTAGTAGTAGTAGTATATAAGGCAGCAAGTTGACAGAATCATTACCACATCAGACAAAATGTTCGGCAGTATTTCATTTGTGTTTACATTCTGAGTTCAAATTCTGCCGTGGTCAACTTTGCTTTTCATCCTTTCAGGGTCAATAAAATAAGTTATAGTTATAGTAATAATTTTTCTACTAAAGGCACAAGGCCTGAAATTTTGTAGAAGGAGTCTAGTCATTTAGTTTTTTGATGATTCCAATGCTTAACTGGCACTTATTTTATGATCTCAGAAAGGCAAAACTGATCTCATTAGAATTTGAACACAGTACATAATGACAGAAGAATTGCTGCTAAGCATTTTGTCCAGTGTGTTAACAATCCAGCCTTACCTATAGTAATAATAAAAAATGAGTTCAAGAGTCAGGCCTTGCACCTTTAGTAGAAAAATTATTCCTATAATTGGCAGTGCCCAGTATGGCCAGAGCTTTAAGACTGAAACATATAAAAGAATAAAAGAATAACTATTAGGGCGGCAAGTTAGCAGAATCATTAGAGTATTGAAAAAAAAGTGTTTTGAAAAACTTGTTCCAACTCTTTACATTCTGAGTTTAAATTCTGCCAGAGTCAGCTTTAAGTGTCATCTCCTTGGGGACAATAAAATAAAATGTTGAGGTTGGTGATATCAATCAAGTACCATGGTTAATGATATCAACAACCTCTTACCTTTCAAAATTACTAAACTCATACTTAAATCAGAGACAATATTCCTATAATTATCATTACAGATCATGGATGGAAAGCCTTTCATTTGAATAATATTTGACAACAACAATAACTCACTTGGAATAATTGTAATATTGGTTACAAATTTTGGCAGAAGGCCAGCAATTTTGGGAAAGGGGTAAGTCGATTTCAACAACCCAGAGTCAAACTGGTACCTATTTTATCAAACCCAAAAGGATGAAAGGCACATGGCTCAGTGGTTAGAGCGTCGAGTTTACGATCGTGAGGTTGTGAGTTCAAATCCTGGACCAGGTTGCCTGTTGTGTTCTTGAGCAAGACACTTTATTTCACGTTGCTCCAGTTCACTCAGCTGTAGAAATGAGTTGCAACGTCACAGGTGCCATGCTGTATCAGCCTTTGCCTTTCCCATGGATAACATTGGTGGCATGGCGAGAGGAGGCTGGTATGCATGGGCGACTGCTGGTCTTCCATAAAACAACCTTGCCTGGAGGGTAACTTTCTAGGTGCAATCCCATGGTTATTCATGACTGAAGGCGGTCTCAGCACAAAGGATGAAAGGCAATATTGACCTCGGCAGAATTTGAACTCAAAACATAAAGGGAGACAAAATGCCACTAAGCATTTTGTCCAGTGTGGTAATGATTCTGCCAGTTTGCTACCAAAGGAATAATTAAAATATTAACAGAATTCGTGCAACCTTAGCAGCAAAAGTCATCCAAATTTTGTTAAGGAATAGAATATTGTCTTTTATTATATTATTTTACCCATTTTCATCATTGAACTGCCCCTACTTTGGTACACCTTCCAATTTTATCATGTACTAGCAGAAATACCCGGCGTTGCCCGGGTTAAAGAGAATAATGAAATCTAAAAACGCCGTCTAGACTACGCATCATCTTTATATATAGAGAAGTATATACACACACGCACCCAAACACACGTATATATATGTATATCAATATAAATATACAAAAGTCAATGAAGTTTCGTAAAAGAAGGTGATCATGTACATACTTTCTTGCTGTTGTGATTATAACACCTCATTGTAAACTATGTTCCTTGTTTTCCCTTGTGGAGCATATACAAATAGGTTTTTTGTTGCTGCCCACTCTTGAGCAGCCAACATACAGTTGTCCATGTGAGAAGCAGGGCTCTTCCAAGAGAAGACCAGCTACAGACAGTGTTTGACCTTGATATTTGTTTATGGACATGGCAAAAGTCACACGAAGGGGGAATTGTAGTCTTCTGAATGTAAAAGGAATGTCTGCTCCTGATGGAGTAAGAGGAATTCTTGGAATAAAGACGTCATCCCCTTTTGCACATCCAGAAAGAATGGTAGCCTCGATAATGTGTGACATCATTTTCTAAATAATGCTCATCTGTTATGTTCGGGTTAAAAGTTCATCAACATCAAAAATATATGAATTTTCATGGGAGTTATGGCCGTTATGCAAAGAATATAATTTCCAAATTTCATAAAGATCCATTCAGTACTTTTGACGTAGTTTTGGATAAGAAAACAAATGACTAATGTGTGTGTTTGTGTGCATGTGTATGTGTGTGTGATGGGTGTATATATGTATAGATATCTGTATGCATGTATATATGTATATATGTGTACATATTACATGTACATCTATATATATATATATATATATACATCTACACATATGTATACATATACATGTATGTATAGATCTATATATATACATATACGTGTACATCTATATGTATACATATACATCTCTCTCTCTCTCTCTCTCTCTCTCTTTCTCTCTCTCTCTTTCTCTCTTTCTCTCTCTCTCTCTCTCTGAAAGTATCTGTCAGTACAGTATCGAAATGGTGTACATATACATGTATATGTATACATATACATCTCTCTCTCTCTCTCTCTCTCTCTTTCTGTCTCTCTCTTTCTGTCTCTCTCTTTCTCTCTTTCTGTCTCTCTCTTTCTCTCTTTCTCTCTCTCTCTCTCTCTCTGAAAGTATCTGTCAGTACAGTATCGAAATGGTGTACATATACATGTATATGTATACATATACATCTCTCTCTCTCTCTCTCTCTCTCTCTCTCTCTCTTTCTGTCTCTCTCTTTCTCTCTTTCTGTCTCTCTCTTTCTCTCTCTGTGAAAGTATCTGTCACTACAGTATCGAAATGTGATTGTTTCAGTTAGTGGAATAGTTTCATTTTTAAAGTGAAAGTATTTGACATGAGTGTTTTTGTTTCACTTTTGACACGTAATACTTAAATAGTGGAGGAGATATTATGTTGCCGTGTGCTCGAACTCTGCAAGAAGTTAATAATTTTTTTTGACTAAAACACAACTGGAACCCTAAGTAAGGCATGTGTAAAATTTGAATGAAATTGGTTGCGTAGTTCTCGAGTTTTAGGGATTCACACAGACAGACAGACAGACAGACAGACACACATTCTCATTTTTATATATATAGATAAATATACAAACTGTGAAATACTTGGCAGACTTCATAAGCTGCCACTCTACTAGGGTTAACT
The DNA here is from genome assembly GCF_046866305.1 of Octopus bimaculoides. Classification (NCBI taxonomy): domain Eukaryota; kingdom Metazoa; phylum Mollusca; class Cephalopoda; order Octopoda; family Octopodidae; genus Octopus; species Octopus bimaculoides. Next base: position 90,456,344 of record NC_142930.1, on the reverse strand, counting down.
GTGTCAAATAATGATGCTTGCCTACTCAAAGACACTGGACACTGTCTCTTAGTTCATTTACTTGTCTAATCTCACATGCATAATAAACTAGCTGATGTAACCACCTTCATTTTTTGTATTATTTTTTTCTTGTGATTTCCTTGAAAAACTCTGTAGTTTACCTTCTGAGAAATTGAAAAGCTGAAAGTAAAAGAAACAATAGTAGCAGAGATACTAATTGTGATAGTATTAGTAGTCATATAAGTAGTGGTATTCTTATTAGTAGATTTGTTTTCACTCAATACACAAACACATATGAACATATATGTGTAAGTAAGGTGAAGTCTCTACTGAGAATAAAATATATTGCTAAAATTATCAGTAATATTAAACAAACAGACATATCTTGATTCCTATTGATCAATGCTTTTGTTTATTTCTTTACAATTGGCTTTCTGTCTATGTGTATCTTGTTAATGGGGGCTCTATGGGAGACTGTTTTGTAGTTTCTATTTCTTTTTTTCTTTTCTTTTTTTTTACATTTTTGGTCATTTGAATAAAAGTCACGTAAATTTTCAAATCTGGAAGTAAAATATCTTTCACAGAAACTGTTGAATAGAATAAACGTCAGCATGAATAAGTGTTTTTGTCTAAAACTTGCATCAACTCTATTCATAATTTAATAACTTTGCACCAAATCTACCATAAATTCAACATACAATATAATGGCTAGTATTGTAATAAACCTTTCACCAATACAATATACAGTTTATGTCATAAAATATTGAACCAACAAGTAAGACTTTATGTGGTTACTCAACCTGCTAAAAACAGCACCTAAATCGCTCTTAAATTACTCCATTTTACAAAAAAAAAAAAAGGCAGGCTTGCTTAACTGCAAAAAATAGTAACCAAGTTCCCTAAAATTACACCTCCTTACTGTCTTGAAAAAGTTAAAGGACACATTAAATTATGTAGACATAGCTGGCCCTAAGAAAATAGAATGGTGAAGGCTGGAAAACCTTTGTTCATAAGTATGCTCAGTTAAGACTGACCTTGGATTAAATGAAGTTAAATCATTAACAATTAACAATTCTATACTAAAATCAGTGTAGGTTTAATTATTTTTTTATCATACATACATTCATACTCTGTTTATAGTTAATGTTGAATTCTGTAAGGAATGTTCCTTATTCAGGACTTTTAAAAAAAATATATAAAAAAATAATAATAGTTATATAAGAAGAAATCTATCTTTAGTCTTTAAGATTTATTGCATTTGTTTAACATTCAAATTGAAAATTGTACTTTAATAGTAAAATAATCATTTCTTACATAGGCACAAGGTCTGAAATTTGGTTCAAAGCACTAGTTTGACCCAACTACTTGATTTGAACTTTATTTTATTGACTCTGAAAGGATGAAAGACAAGGTTGACTTTAATAGGATTTGAACTCAGAATGTTCTTTATAAAAATTCAATGGTAAAATAAAAAAATGGTATACGTTTGGGACCACTCTTAGAATGCAAACTAAAACTTGAGCCAATGATGGGGCATGTATACAAATGTCATTTAACTTGCTAGAAATGGCAGCTAAACTTACTTCCAATCACACCCTACAGTCTTAAAAAAAATGAAAGCATCAACAGCATAGTCTTACTTATACACGATTAAAGATTACTTTGGCTCGAATGACTTGGATCATAGATTTGATTCATCAGGAGTGGCTGTGTGGTAAGTAGCTTGTTTACCAACCAGATGGTTCCGGGTTCAGTCCCACTGTGTGGCACCTTGGGTAAGTGTCTTCTACTATAGCTTTGGGCCAACCAAAGCGTTGTGAGTGGATTTGGTAGACAGAAACTGAAAGAAGCCCATCATATATATATATATATATGTATATGTTTGTGTGTCTGTGTTTGTCCCCCCACCATCGCTTGACAACCAATGCTGGTGTGTTTACGTCCCCGTAATCTAGCGATTCGGCAAAAAGACACCGATAGAATAAGTACTAGGCTTGCAAAGAATAAGTCCTGGGGTCGATTTGCTCGACTAAAGACGGTGCTCCAGCATGGTCGCAGTCAAATGACTGAAACAAGTAATAGAGATAAGGTTTCCTGACTCTGAAGTACACCAAATGTGTAAAGGAGCTGCACAATTTTATTAGTCCTACCACTTGTTATTAAGTAACATATAAGGACCAGAGAAAGGTAATCACCAGGTTGTTGGTATTTGTATTTTACTAAAGACAAATTAATTAAGTTAATTTTATTTTCTGTAATGAGAAAATTGCTGTTCCTTATCAGGATCAAATTATCTTGTGAGGTGCTCACTATATAGTCCTAATTGCAATGGATGAATCATCTAGAAAGACTGATATTTAATTGGCAAAGTAGCTCTTTTGTATACAACTTAAAATTGGTTATCCCTTGAAATCATGAAGAATTATTTCAAAACTGGCTTCACTATGGATACATGCAACTATGAAACGATTATTTTTTATGCATGGAAATTTATTGTAGTAGCATCCAAGAACATAGGTATGAAATAAAACTGCTCCAAGTTTTCAAGAAAATATAGGCTCCTAGTTACCAAGGCCACCTGTTTCATTTATTGTAAAGTAATTCTTAAATGTATGGTTAAAAAGTCTATGCTGCAAGGAGATGATTTTGAACTGTATCCCAAACCATATCAGGAGTCTTTTACCACAACATAGAAGTGATAGAAGTGTTGTGAGTGAAATTTGGTAGACAGTACAATGCCATCAAAAGTGCTGTTCATATCTTAAGGCAACAGACTTAATCTGTTACCTAATTAGTACCACCATTATAGTCTTTGCATGCCAATACATACACTTACCTGAGGATAACTTCCTGCTATCAGTATATCATAGTATTTAATAGAAATATCAGTTACTTGATATTCTACCACAGCTAATTTATTCTATCTTTGAGCATTAACATCTTATTTAATTTAGAGGATAGTTTTCCTGACAAAAGGTATTTTTATCAGCATCGGTTAGATTTTTCAAATAACACACAACTGCACTCAGTTGTATTTACTCAGCTGTATTTAATTACACTTTGAAAATTACTGATCTTAATTAAAATTACCGTTCTTTGCAAAAGATATAAAATATTCACCTTAATAATTTTGTACTAAACTATCCTTAAAAATCAGCATGAAATTCAATATCTAATTTATCAAGAATTACATAAAAATTTTTGTATACAGTTGAGAGGTTATTATCAAACTTCCTCTAAATTCAGTTGAAATATTCACACTAAATGTACTCCAGCTAAATATTTAATGTAAAAACGATAGTTCTGTATTTGTTTTATAGCTTGTCTAAATGAAAATTATAATTTACATGAATTTATAAGCCTGGTTTAATAAACTTTTGTAACAAACATAATTTATTTTAACCTGTGACCAATTAATTATACCATTTGGTCAACTGGGATCTGCATCTAGGTTAACCCCCTTTATCACTATTTACTTCTTTATTTCTACAAGTTATTTTAGTTATTTTAGCATTGTTTTTTTTTTTAAATAGCATTGTTTTTTTTAAATAGCATTGTTTTTTTTTAAATAGCATATATTCTTCTTTTGTTTTCTTAATCTATAGATTGTATTTTTAATTATGGTGGGACAGTTGTGAAACCCAGCCTATATTAATCAATAAAAAAATTGTTGACTGGACAAGAGAAGTTAAATATTTGGCATTTGTGTTAGAAATATTTTTCTTGAAAACAAGTTGTTATATTAACGATTGTAACTTTTGCAATGTTTTTTTTTTTTTTTTTAATATCCTTAATGATATTTTAAAATGAAATTCAGAAATCAGCAGTGTTGGAATAAAACTTCATATTGCTGATTAGCTTCTGTGGTAGGGCTTCCCCAGAAAACAATAACACTTGTCATTTACTTGCAGATGCCATATTATTTTATTAAAAGCTATCTGATATTTATTCTTGTTCAAATGGACACTAGTTGTCAACTTGTCAAACATACAAGCTGAAAATGGAGGCTATAAACAGAGTTGAACAAATATGCCTGAAGTAGACAGTCTCATAATGTGTTGCTATACTTGAACATCATAACAATTAGAATATTGGAGTGTTTTACTTATAAGTATATGGTTACTATTGAAAGCCAGAAGTAATCATCAGCTATAATAATATTATCCTTATAAAACATACACAAGGAACATGATAAGAATATTTCTTTCCTTCTTTAATTCCTTGTCAAATTTTTCCAGCCTGATTCAATATACAGTTTAGAAGCTTTTACCAAAACTTTCACACTTTCAGTGAAATGTTTTCATACAAAATTCACATTCAGTAAATATTCAATACAAAACTTTAGTCTTGTGTGTAACTTGCAGTAAATCTACACAAAACTCTCCTACTCAATAGTTTGGTAGAGTTTTCTGTCAGATGTAAATACTTCATGCTTGTAATTTTTTTTTTTTTCATCAGCTAGGTCTGGAGGAAAGAACAGTACCCATGCTTTACTGGCCATCAAAGGCCATTAAGACTGATGCCATAAATATTCATAGAAATTCCAGAGGTAACGAGTGAGCTGGCAGAAACTTTAGCATTCCGGGCGAAATGCTTAGCGGTATTTCATCTGCCGCTACGTTCTGAGTTCAAATTCCACTGAGGTCGACTTTGCCTTTCATCCTTTCGGGGTCGCTAAATTAAGTACTAGTTACACACTGCAGTCGATGTAATCGACTTAATCCCTTGTTTGTCCCCTTGTGGACAGTAAAGAAATTACAGAGGTATAACTTTCTGGAGAAGTACTGGACATAGTGGTTAGTACAGAACCCTATAAATGGATGCAACATGGTAATGATTAAAGGAGAGATGAGTGAACAGGGAATGCCAGAACCAAGGAATTGTAGCCACTGTAAAAAAGATGTGAAGAGACAGTACATTTGTGGGTACAAGATTGAAACATTTCTGAGTCAAACATACAAACTGAAAATAGAGGATATAAATAGTCTTGAACAAACACAGCTGAATACAGTTTCTTTTTTCCTATATAATTCTTTCTTATATATACTTTTTCTTATTTTAATATTCCTTCACTGACTGATTGATTCTGACCATGATCTTTAATGAAACAAAATATAATACATCATTTTTCAGAGAAATGTTGTAATTTTGTAACACAGAAATTCTGAAATGATTTTTATTCACTTTTTGTGACTCAGTTTGCAGAGAAAAAACAGTGCTTAAGATTCTTTATGTAGAGCTTCCAATATTGATGGGATAAGTAATTCTCAGTGACAGAGGTCTGATAGACCAAACACTCCCAACAGACTGAACTCTCCTAATGGCACTCAATGGCCAGGTGAATCCAGGTGAAGAATTCAGTCTTCTACTCTAGGACAGGTATAGTCCACCTAGAAAACTTCCACACAGCTTCTAACAACTTAGTTTTACTTATAAGATTTAGACCAACTCAAGGCTATGACACAAGATATTTGTTTAAGGTATAGTGCCCTGAGATTGAGCTCAAATATATGTAACTCTATATGTGTGTGTGTATGTGTGCGTGTGTGCATGCACGTGTACGTGCAAGTATGGTGAGTCGATTTTACTCTGATGATGTCTCTTATAAAAATACTACTATATCTAATCTTCGCTATTGATTTATGAATGCCAAGCCTCAAATTGTTGGAACATTCAAAATATATACATGCATACATATATATATATATATATATATATATATATATATGTGTGTGTGTGTACTAGCAATAACCGTGCCTCAGATTTGCCTCATTATCCATGGTACTGCTTCTGTACACACACACACACACACACACACACACACACACATATGTTTGTATATATATAATAATTATAATCATATATTATTTATATAATCATACATCTGCCATTTAAATTGACTAAACCTAAACCATCTTTTTACAGTCAATTGTTTAGGTTTAGTCACTCTAAATGGAGCATTTATTATTATATTCTTTTATTCTTTTACTTGTTTGAATCATTTGACTGCGGCCATACTGGAGCACTGCCTTAAAGGGTGTCAGTCAAAGAAATCGACCCCAAGACTTATTCTTTGTGAACCTACTACTTATTTTATTGGTCTCTTTTGCTGAAGAACTAGGTTACAGGTACATACACACCAGCATCAGTTGTCAAGCAATGATGAGAGGACAAACCCAGACACACACACACAAATATGTACGTATATGTGTGTACATATATATATATATATATATATATATATATATGACAAGCTTCTTCTAGTTTCCATCTATCAAATCTATTCACAAGGCTTTGGTCAGCCCAAGACTATAGTAGATGACACGATGACACTTGCCCAAGGTGCCACACTGTGGGACTGAACCCAGCACCATGCTGGGAAGCAAGCTTCTTACCACACAGCCACACCTATATAAAATATAACTTTAGTTTTTAATGAAAATGAACCTATGTGTTGGTCTTCTCTGTATTTTACAGCCATCAGGTTTGTTTACAAATCAATAAACATATATACGTGGTCTGATCAATAAATATCCGGATTGTTGCCATAGTATCAAAGCTAAAACACGCAGAGTGAATCCACTTGACACATGTTGACCTGGAATGCTGTTGTGCATGTACACTAAGTTTTAACGCTCTAACTCTCTTCCACTATTTACAGCAGTGTTTGGAAGGAAGGTGTGTAGTGTGTGATCATCACATTGACCATGACAGAGAAAGTTGAGCAGAGAACCTGCATCAAATTTTGCCAAAAGCTTGGTGATACCTACTCAGAGGCCTATGCAAAATTTTCAAAAGGTTTTCATCGTTCTTCACACAATCAAGGAGATTTTGTGCAACTGAAACCCAAGTGTCTTTTTGGTCAGCTGAAAGCAGTTTAGGAACAAACTTGGCAGACATGAGTCTCATACCCAAATCTTTGGTGATAATGGACTGAACTGAACAGTAACTAATCTGCACATTTTCTGATAACTCACGGATGGTGATTCAATGATTTTCCCTCACAGCTGCTCACACATCTGCAATGTTTTCCTCAGTTCTGCTGGTTGCAGGTCTCCCAGAACATTCGTCAATATCAACATTTTTCCATCTTGGAAATGTCTGAACCACTCGTACACTTGTGTGCAGCTCATACACCCCTCTCCATGCACTTTCTGCAACTGTGTGTTGGCCTCTGAGCAGGTATCACCATGACAACTTTCTCTGTCATGGTCAATATGACAATCATATGCTACACACCTTCCTTCCAAGCACTGCTGTAAACAGCAGAAGTAAGTTAGAACATTAAAACTTAGTGCGCATGCACAGCAGAGTTCAAAGTCAGTCTTTGCCAAGTGGTTTTACTCTGCATGCTTAAGCCTCTTTACAATAACAACAGTCTGGATACATTTATAACATCATCATAATTGAATGTCCATTTTCCATGCTGGATTGGGCAGGAAGATTTGACAAGGGTTGGCAAGCCAGAGAGCTACATCAGGCTCTGCTACCTACTTTGGTATGGTTCATACAGCAGGATATCCTTCTTAGCACCAACTTCTTTACAGAGCATACTGAGTGGTATGTATATATATATTTATATATATATATATATATATATATATATATATATATATATATATATATATATACGTATGCAAAAGTGTGTGTGTGTGACAGATTAAGCTGTCAAAACATATCATCCATTAGTAAATCAAAATGTCACAGATATACCAGTTCAATGATTTGGAATGTTAATGGAAGAAAACCTTAGAGATATTGTACAGAACAAGAAAATAAAAAACAATCATTGTAGTTTATTCTTATCACTTGGTGTATTACTGTATCTAAAATGTTTACAAGGTTAGAGGTATATTTCATTACTTCTGCAAAATCAAGAAATATAATGTTACCTATCATTGAATTTATGAATACAAAGTAAAACACATCTTTGAGATTGTCCAAAAAGTTCCTACTGATTCAGTAAAATAGTTTCTTTTTTACCCTTTTAGAGATGTCCAAATAAGCAATGTTCTTTTGTTTGTAACTTCACAAGCATCATGTGTCTCTTAATTGTATGCTAGAGGCTCTCTATGAAGGTAAAGCTTCTATTGAAAGTTGTTTATTTATCTTTCAGTACAGGAAAATGTTTAAAATATTTGTATATCACTATATGCTGTTTTCTGAACATACTAAAATAAATAAATAAATAGATAACAGGATAAATAAATAAATAAATAAATAGGCAAAACCAAAATTGTATCTACATACACACAGACGCGTGCACACACACATACACACACACATGCATGCATATAAACTTATATCTACACATGCAACTGCTATTCTAATAGTCTGTCTATGCTTGGTTTATCTATACATATATATATACTGCAATATTTTCTTGATAGTGTGTGTTTGTATGCATACATACACTTATATACATGTGTATGCGCACACACACAAATGCACACGTATTCGTCTCTGTGCATTGCTAAATCATTAGCAATGTCACATAAAAAGTTGATCAGAATTTACTAGTTTAATAAAAAGAAGATGCTTGACTTGTACCAGGATGCCTGGCTCCAAACCAATTACCTTAAAAGATAAAAAATAAAATCAGAAATGCAACAGAGAAGTTGCCTATAAATTGTTTTCATCAAAGAATTATTTGATTCTGCATGGAATTTTCTAAGATCAATACTCATTCCATCAAAGATAATTCACCCCAAATGTTGTCTATTTGGATAAATGGCTGTATGCAAAAATAGCTTGGAATTTACTTTCTTATACACTTTTATTATATCCTTCAGTTGCACAGCTGCTGATATTGATAAATGATGTCATGGAAGTAGGTTAGCAACAAACATAATTTTAACTTATGCTGTTCACTTTTTGGGGGAAATAAATTTAATTTTTTTTATTAATGCTTGTATTGAATCATTTAGTGGAATAAGGGACTCTGTATCTTGGATTCAATATTTGCTTTGGTGACTCTGTGACGCCCTTTGATAATTCATGTTATTCTACTCCCCATAATCTATATACATCAAAAGCAGATGATTTTATCACTTCTTAATTGAAACTATTTATATTTAAAAAGGAAATTCACCAATAATATTTTATAACCAATAATAACTATAAGTCACAAAATTCTGTGTCTGACCCAACTTAATATAGGAAAAAATAGAATGAAACAAGTGCAAATTATCAGAAAATATATTTGGCAACAAATTTGGGGGCAATCTAAAACTTTGATACTGAGTAGATTAGCTTATATTTCATTTGAAAGCTAATGATTTATAGAATGAAGCATTTAGAAGTATTCAGTAAGTCATTATCGTATAATGTTTCCATCCATTCAGCTCTGTTTGATCTGCTGCTAGATGAAGTCTGAGCATATATTTGCTGGCTTAGCTATGATGGTTGTATGTCTACATGTCCATATTAGCCAAGTATGAGTCAGACAGGGTGCTTCTACAGTTGAGTGATTAGCTCTGACCATGGGCACTCGAACTCAGAATGCAAAGTGCAGCATCAGATGCCACAAAGCATCTTGAATGACAATCAAATAATTTCACCAACCCACTGACTTTGACTGGTAGTTTATTTATCAACCCCTGAACTGCTAAAAGGCAAATATGACCTGATATATTGAGAGGTATATATATTTTGCATATTTAATATCATTGAGTCAATAAATAATAAATAATCATTTTATCATTATATAGGAAGAGCTAAATGTGTGATCTTTCATTTGTAAATAATTTAGTAGGTTTTCACAGTCAGATTTCCAGTTGTCACATGCTGATATGAATAAAACAAAAATAAAAAGCAAAGTTCAGAAATATTCCTGAACGTAGTAGTTGTACATCACAGATAGTTGCTAGATAGTAAATTAGAAATCAAATATGTTTTCAACAAGATAATAGAATATTTATGAATACAGTAAAATATTCCTATGACAATAGTCACATATTTAGTATTTTTATCTTTCCTGTGTTTGTTGAATAGATTTTCACCTAAAGTTAAGGTACATTTTGTTTCCGAAGCTGTAAAGCTTATTTTGTTGTCAACTAAATTATGCAGATAACATAATTTTCAAAGCTATTTGTGAAACAATTAAGGTTAATAAAGGATTACTCAAGATGGATGTTATGAAGAAAATCTGAGATTATTTTGAAATGAGCTTTATGCAACATCTAGATAAATATTGTCGTATTCAACAACTACTTCTCTTTTGTAGAAATATTATTATTTAGAAAGAATACTAAGAACACAACATATGTTTAATAACCAAATATTTTTAGTATTGGATTTAAATGATTGTTTTTATTTCTTTCACAAGATGATTTGGTTACTGTATAGAAACTTCACAATAAATTACTGCTAGTACAGTACTTCAACATTGCATCGTTCTTCTGTTCTCAGCTACGATTAACCCATAGTTTTATGTATCAAGAACTATATTGTTCAATGTGTGCTTCAGAATGGTGTGATTTGAGGGACATTTCGACATTATTTCTAGTATATTGAGTTGCCACAGAGGGGTTTGGGATTCATCATTCATTCACTCATAACATGTAAATCTGGTTGCTTGAGTTATACAGCTTATTCAAAACAATGTACAATTCATGAGTTACTAGCCCCTTATCCACTCAAACAAAGTGATATTGCATGTAAACAATATGGATTTCTTATAGAGTCACAAGATCACCGATTTAAGCATTAAGCACAGTTGATTATATCAACCCATGAAGTTAACTGGTATGTTATTTTGCAAAATTATTAAATGAAAAATCATGGAGTTGGTATATAAAACTTTCAACTTACAGGAAATTTCTAGCCCATTCTCTTAAAAAAGAAAGTACTTTGCTTGCTGTGCCAGACTGGCTGTTAATGTTACAAGCAACACTCATACCTAAAGGCTATGAGACATATGTAGTAAAAGAGTTTCAGACCCATATCAGGCTTAAAATGATATGTATAATCTGTACTCAGTTTACTTGAATGAGATCCACCAAGATCACTCTCAAACAAATAATGTGGGAGTTCATGATGATCATCATCATACCGTTTTAATGTCCATTTTTGCCAGGCAGAATACTGGAAGTGAATGACGTTCATTCACAATAGACGATGTCAGGGCAAGGAAATACAAACATACACACACACACACACACACACACACATGCACACACATACACCCACACATCACACACATTAATACATATCTAAATGTGGGATTCTTTCAGTTTTTTTCTACCAGATCCACTCACAACACTTTGGACAGCCAAGGATTATAGTAGAAGATACTTGTCTAAGATACCACACAGTGTGACTGAATCTAAAACCATTTAACCCACACAGCCATGCCTACACTTTTGATCTTTATGATATATAAGGATAAGCAATGATAACCAAAGCAAAATTTAAATTCAGAAAGAAAAAGGGTTACAGCTAAATCCCACAAAGTATTTTCTGTGTCACTCTACTGATTCTGCAGTGTATATTATGAACTAAAGATTCACTTATAGATTCACTTATGTAGAAGCCTGATTTTGAAATCTTTGTAGCAGATGATCCAGTCCTTTCTGCCTACTTTTGTGATCTTTGAATTTCTGCATTCCCTACATGTTTTCATTAAACATTTAACAATGTATTTTATTATTGCTGTTGCATGTTTCCAGATCATGCTGTTGCATGTTTCCAGATCATACAATGGGCTTTGCTTGCTTGTGATTACTATCTAAGTAAAGTTTAGAACTAGATTACTGAATTTATAGCCAAAATACAGTATATTTAACATTTTACAATGCTTGCTACAAATTAAGTGGTTCTTTTCATGAAGTTTCCTTTTAAACATCCATATACCAAATCTATAGACCAATTAGTTGAATTTATGCTTTTCATATAACACTTTACAGCAGAGGAGACATGCATAATTAAAAAGTTATTGCTTTTCATTTAGTTTTGTGCCAAACAGATATTTTTCCAACTAGACTTTTGTTTTCCTATGAGAAAAGTTTGCTATAGGTGTAGGAGTGGCTATAGGCGCAGGAGTGGCTGTGTGGAAAGTAACTTGCTTACCAACCACATGGTTCCGGGTTCAGTCCCACTGCATGGCACTTTGGGCAAGTGTCGTCTACTATAGCCTCGGGCTGACCAAAGCCTTGTGTGTGGATTTGGTAGGCGGAAACTGAAAGAAGCCCGTCATATATATCTATATGTATATATATATATGTGTGTGTTTGTGTGTCTGTGTTTGTCCCCCCACCATTGCTTGACAACCGATGCTGGTGTGTTTACATCCCCGTAACTTAGCTGTTCGGCAAAAAGAGACCGATAGAATAAGTACTAGGCTTACAAAGAATAAGTCCTGAAGTCGATTTCCTCGACTAAAGACGGTGCTCCAGCATGGCCACAGTCAAATGACTGAAACAAGTAAAAGAGTAAAAGAGTAAAAAAAGAGTCTCTCACTCAACCCTTCTTCACTTCTGGAGAACGAAACGCTACAAATGTTCCTCCATAGCTTTTCTCATGGAACAATCTAGCCAATTCTGACAATGAAAGAGAGAGGGGATATGGAGGGAGAGAGAAAGTAGAATTAACCCAATACTTTACTAGTACTTTATCTGTCAATACTGGAAAATATGAAAGGTAAAGTTAGCCTTGGAAGGATTCAAACTCAAAGCATAGAGTTGGAACAAATACCACAAGTAACAACATGAACAGAGCAAAACAAGAGAATTTTCAAGACATGTTTATAAAATGCTTCATTGGAAGATGCTTCGGAAAAACAGTTGTGATACTCCACTAAATTGAGAGCGTTCTCTAATTCACTTATGTATGCAGGTTTAATATATGGTACTAGTGTTGAAGGATTGAAATAAATACTGAGTTAAAGATATGTACAATTGATGTTTACTGGGGGGGGGGGGTATATTATATATGTTGGAAAGAAAATAAATTGTATTTGTATATGATCATATGATCAAGCATATGTAAGCATATGCTTGATAATGATAGTATTTTTATGAAAGGTATTGAGTAGTTTCAAAGTTATATGAATATATTTAACTACAGAATGAGGGCATATTGCATCTCTCTTATTTTAATGATGCATATATGTGTGTGTGTGTGTGTGTGTGTGTGTATGTGTGTGTGTGTGCATATATCCCCTAATGTTAGACTATTTTCTATAGTCAGTATACAATGAAAGCTTATGATCATATATATCTATATATAGATATAGATAGATAGATAGATAGATATGTATGTATGTACATATATTATATATATATGTGTGTGTAAAACTTTTTTACTCCTTACTATAAAACCCCACCTCTCTCTCTCCCTCTAACTGCCACACCTTGGATGTGTTACTTGATCAAATGACAGAAGAGTGAAGAATTGTATCTGTGTCTGCATGCAACTATATAGGTGCCTAAAACAAGTACAAGTCATGGTTCGGGATGGCACCTGTGCCCAGCGTCGCCTTTCTGGCACTTGTGCCCGTGGCATATGTAAGGATTTTTGAGCGAGATCATTGCCAGTGCCCCTGGACTGGCTCTTGTGTGGGTGGCACATAAAATACACCATTTTGAGCATGGCCGTTGCCAGTATTGCTTGACTGGCCTTCGTGCCGGTGACACGTAAAAGCACCTACTACACTCTCGGAGTGGTTGGCGTTAGGAAGAGCATCCAGCTGTAGAAACTCTGCCAAATCAGATTGGAGCCTGGTGTAGCCTTCGGGTTCCACCAGTCCTCAGTCAAATCGTCCAACCCATGCTAGCATGGAAAGCGGACGTTAAACGATGAACGATGAACAATATAATATAAAGAATATATATACATATACATATGCATATATAGGTACGGGATGTCACAAGAGTAAACAACATAAAATACAAAAATAAATGAGTTCAATATGCAAACAATGAAAGAAACAAATGGGAAACAGGAGAAGTAACATAAAGAACGACCCTTCATCAGTTGTTGGCTGTTTATCTACTCCTCACATTATAATACAGAGCTTCCATTTCTAAGTAAGTTTAGCAATTAAGAGTATGAAGACCGGGAAAGCCCCCGGCCCATCAGGAATCACTGCAGAGATGCTCAAAATATCTGGCAGTGTTGGCTATAGCCTAGTCACCCGTATAACGAACCAGGTGATACACGAAGGAGTAAAGGTGACGCTTTAGATACAAATAATTACAGAGGCATCAAGCTGTTAGATCAGGTTATGAAAGTTACAGAGAGGGTCATAGCCCAACTAATTAGGGAGCGAATCAATTTAGATGAGATGCAGTTTGGGTTCGTGCCAGGTAAAAGCACTACTGATGCCTTATTTCTAGTGAGACAGTTGCAGGAGAAATATCTAGCTAAGGATAAACCTCTGTACCTGGCTTTCGTTGACATGGAGAAAGCCTTTGACAGGGTCCCCCGATCCCTTATCTGGTGGTCAATGAGGAAACTTGGGATAGAAGAATGGTTAGTGAGAGCTGTGCAAGCCATGTACAGAGATGCTGCCAGTAAGGTGAGGGTTGGAAATGAGTACAGCAATGAATTCCGGGTAGAGGTAGGGGTCCACCAAGGTTCCGTCCTCAGCCCCCTCTTATTTATCATAGTCCTCCAGGCAATCACAGAGGAGTTCAAGACAGGTTGCCCCTGGGAGCTCCTCTATGCTGATGACCTTGCCCTAATTGCGGAGTCACTATCAGAACTAGAGGAGAAGTTTCAGGTGTGGAAGCAAGGTCTAGAATTGAAGGGCCTTAGAGTCAACCTAGCTAAAACCAAAATCCTAATAAGTAGTAAGGGAGATAAAACACAAACCCCTTCAGGTAGATGGCCCTGCTCAGTATGTAGAAAAGGAGTAGGTAGTAACTCGATAAGATGTACCCGGTGCAAGCTATGGACACTTAAGAGGTGCAGCAACATCAAAGGCAGGTTAACTAGCAAGTTAGTTTTTGTTTGTGGCAGATATTCAGGTGCAATAAAGACTGTAAACAAACAGGAAACAACTTCTATCTCATTCCAGGGTGAAAAACTAGAGGTAGTCGATAGCTTCCGCTATCTGGGCGACCAAGTTAGTAGTGGGGGTGGGTGCGCTGAAAGTGTAGCTGCTAGAATAAGAATAGCCTGGGCAAAGTTTAGAGAGCTCTTACCCCTGCTGGCGACAAAGGGACTCTCATTCAGAGTAAAAGGCAGACTGTATGACGCATGCGTACGAACAGCCATGCTACATGGCAGTGAAACATGGGCTGTAACTGCTGAGGACATACGTAAGCTCGCAAGGAATGAAGCCAGTATGCTCCGTTGGATGTGTAATGTCAATGTGAATACCCGTCAGAGTGTAAGTATCTTGAGAGAAAAGCTGAACATTAGAAGCATCAGTTGTGGCGTGCAAGAGAGACGATTGCGCTGGTATGGACATGTGGTGAGAATGGATGAGGATAGCTGCATGAAAAAGTGCCACACCCTAACAGCTGAGGGAACCCGTGGAAGAGGTAGGCCCAGGAAGACCTGGGCTGAGGTGGTGAGGCAAGACCTTCGTACATTGGGCCTCACCGAGGCGATGACTACTGACCGAGACCTTTGGAAAGGTGCTGTGCATGAGAAGACCCGGCAAGCCAAGTAAGATCGTTGCCAGTGCCCCTGGACTGGTTCTTGTGCGGGTGGCACATGAGATGCACCATTTTGAGCGTGGCCGTTGCCAGTACCGCCTGACTGGCTCCCGTAGGATTTTTGAGCGAGATCATTGCCAGTGCCCCTGGACTGGCTCTTGTGCGGGTGGCACATAAAAGACACCATTTCGAGCGTGGCCGTTTTCGTGCGGGTGACACGTAAAAGCACCCACTACACTCTCTGAGTGGTTGGCATTAGGAAGGGCATCCAGCTGTAGAAACTCTGCCAAATTAGACTGGAGCCTGGTGTTGCCATCCGGTTTCACCAGTCCTCAGTCAAATCGTCCAACCCATGCTAGCATGGAAAGCGGACGTTAAACGATGATGATGATGATGATGATATATATAAGTTTATGAATTTGTGTTACAGCATTCCTGATGTAAAGTTATGCGTTGAAACAGATATTGTTGCATTTCATTTTTTTTTTTCCCCAAATAAACACACGCACTATATATTTGTTCTTCACTCATTTATTACTGTTCTTATTCAAACTCATATTCATTGTCTGGAAACTTTTCATCACACATTTGTTGACTTCCCCAGCTACACTTTCCATCTTTGTGGTTGCGCTTTCTCTGCATATTCCATTAGCGACACTTTCCATTTTCATGTGTGCACTTGCTCTACTTATTCCATTAAGCTTAATGGAATAAGCAGAACAAGAGCACACACGAAGACAGAAAGTGTCAGTGATGAGGTCACAGATGTGTGACAAAAGATTTCTGGACAATGAACATGAGTTAGAATAAGAACAGTAATAAACAAGTGAAAAATTAATATATAGAGCAAATGACCATCCCAAAATACAACAGTATATATATATATATATATATATATATATATATATATATATATATATATATATATATGTATATATGAATTTGTGGGTAGAAGCTCTGTATTATTGTGATTGCACAATCCTCTTTTTGAGTATATTTCAAAACTTGTTTGCTTGCAAATTTATGTGACAGTGTGTGTGTGTGTGTGTATGTGTGTGTATGTGTGTGTGTGTGTGTGTGTGTGTGTGTGTGATTGTAAGGTCAAATCTATATCTGACTCCACCACTGCATCATAATTGATTCTACAATTCGATCAGATTTTGGCAAGTCACGCTTGTTAATCCAAGCATCACACACTCAGTAATGCCAATATAAATGGTTTCACAAAGTCCATGAAAACAGAAGACATCTGGAGGTTTCCATGGCATCACTGATTGAACCATTTCTATTCTTTGACATATCAGACAATGTCAGTTGAAATGTAACAGCTTTCTCTTCAAATGTCATTGAAAGTAATTTCATTTTTTTTTTTGCTCTTCTTAAATACAGAATTTTTTGTTCATTGTTTAGACTGACATCAACTGAGACCAAAATCGGTTTATAGCATATATTTGAGGGTCTGTATAACCAAGATTAACGTTATAGATTCATTCATTCTCTCCCACACTCTCTCTCATTCAATCAGTTATTCCTTCATACATACATACATACATACATGCCTAAATACTAATCTTGAGAAATTAGGCTTCTCAAAACCAGAAAGAAGAAAGTTAATTCGAAAACTACAGATCCACTCCATCACTGGAACTGTAAAAAAACCTGTAGAACTTACCAGAAGTTTATCATTTAAATATAAATGAGTATGTCTAGATATGCAACTAAATGCATGAGAATACATACATAAAACACACAAATCTGCACATACATACATACATACATTCATACATACATACATACACACACATACACACACACACATACATACATATATACATACATACATACATACATACATACATACATACATACATACGAAAGGTATCCACAAGTTTTCAGCTGACTTCCAAGTACTTAGAACCCTCCTTATAATCTTTGCTGTCTCTAAGAGACAAATTTTCTGTAGGAGCTCTATGGGACATTCAATTCCAATCTCCTTCAAGCTGGCAGAATCGTTAGCATGCTGAACAAAATGATTAGTGTTATTTTACCCATTGCTACATTCTAAGTTCAAATTCCACCAAGGTCAACTCTGCCTTTCATTCATTGGGGGTCAATAAATTAAATCCCACTCAAGTACTGGGATCAATGTAATCAACTATTCCTCTCCCCCAAATTCCAGGTCTTGTGCCTATAACAGAAAGGATTATTATTATCATTATTATTATTATTCAGTAGTTTTATTTTTATAACGTACTTTCACTTCACTACCGAGCGCAGCTCTGTGCGCCTTGGGTATGTGCTGTGGTTTGCTGTGGTGCTCTTATGTTTACTGTATTGAAAGTGTTTTGCGTAGAATGTGTGCAGTACCCAGTAGTGCAATTTTCTGTATGTTATATATATTTGTAAGTCCTGGTGTTTTTGTTATGTATTTGTCTGAATATTTTTTTATTATACCTAAGGCACCTACTATGATAGGAATTGTTTCTGTTTTTAGATTCCACATTCGAGTTATCTCTATTTCCAGGTCTTTGTATTTTGAAAGTTTTTCCATTTCTTTTAGAGAAACGTTGTCATCTGCTGGTATTGAAACATCAATTAGAAGGCATTTTTTTTCTTCATGATCTTTGACAACTATATCTGGTCTATTTGCCTTAATTTCTCTATCTGTGTGTATTGGCATATCCCAGAGTATGGTTGCTTTCTCGTTTTCTGTGACCTTTTCTGGCGTGTGTTTATACCATCTTTTTTCTGTTGCTATTCCATAATGTTGGCATAGCTTCCAGTGTATATAGGTCCCAGCTCTGTCGTGTCTGTGAATATATTCCTTCTTAGCCAGGACTGGGCAGCCAGAGATAATATGATTTATTGTTTCTTGTCGATCTCCACATATTCTACAGTTACTTGTTATATTTCTTTTCATTATGTGTTTTTGGTAATTTCTGGTGGGGAGGCTTTGGTTTTGTGCAGCAATTAAAAATCCTTCAGTCTCTGCTTTGAGTCCTGAGCTTCTCAGCCATTGCTGGGATTTTTCTCTGTCTATTTCTTTCGCATTTAGTTTAGCCCAGTATTTACCATGTAGGGGCTTTTCTTGCCATCGTTTTATCATGGTCCGTTGCTGTTCTAGTTTTAGTTTGGATTTCATTTGTTTTATAGCTTTTGTTGTTTCTTCTTCTTCTTCTTCGTATTTGTTAGGTAGATTGATTTCTTGTTTGTATTTGTCAGCTTCCTTAAATACTGAAAACAGTTTTTTGTTTTGCTCGTGTTTTGTGGCTATTTGTATTAGTTTCCCTTGCTTCTGGAGTAGGTATTTTTGCAGTCCTATGGTGGTTATTTTATAATAGTTTTCTAGCTGTATAAGACCCCTGCCACCTTCTGTGCGTTGTATATATAGCCTTTCTATGTCAGATTTTGGGTGGTGCATCCTATATCCTGTCATTATTTTTCTTGTTTTCCTGTCTATTTTACATAGTTCGTTTAGTGTCCAGTTAAGGATGTTGTAGCTGTAGCTTATAACTGGGACAGCTAAAGTGTTGATACCCATTATCTTGTTTTTAGCATTGAGCTCTGATTTTAGTATTGATCTAACTCGTCTATAGTACTCTTTCTTTATTTTTTCTTTCATTTGTGTATGTTGTATCCTATCTAGTTCATTGACTCCTAAATACTTATATGGTTGGCTTTCGTCTAGTTCTCTTATTTCATTGGCTTTATCTAGTGTTATATTGCTACTTTTAACTAATTTTCCTCTTTTCAGGGTTGCTTTGGCACATTTTTCTAATCCGAATTTCATTTCTATTTCCTTGGTAAAGCCGTGTACTGTCTGCAGTAGTGTTTCTAGCTCTTTGTCGTTTTTTGCATATAATTTTAGGTCATCCATATATAGAAGGTGGCTGACTGTTTTTCCATAGCATTTGTAACCGCATCCAGTTCTATTTAGCAATTCTGTTAGAGGTGTGAGTGCCAGGCAGAACAGGAGTGGAGAGAGCGTGTCTCCCTGGAATATTCCTCTTCTAATGGGGATGGCTTTCGTTTTCACAAGTCCCTCTTTTGTTTGGAGCTGTAGCACTGTCTGCCATTTGTTCATTGAGTGCTCTATGTATTTTATGATAATTGGTGCCACCTTGTTTATGGCTAGTGTTTCCAGAATCCACGTGTGGGGAACACCGTCGAAAGCCTTTTGGTAGTCCACCCAGGCCATACTGAGGCCTTTCTTCTTTCTGCGGCTGTCTTCAGTTATGGCTTTATTGATCAATAATTGATCTTTACAGCCGTATGAGCCCTTGCAGCATCCCTTCTGCTCTTCTGGAAACAGGTTGTTATTTTCCAGGTGTTTACTCACTCTCTGTGATATTATTGCAGTAAAGGCTTTGTAGATCGTAGGGAGACAGGTTATAGGTCTATAGTTTTGTGGTTTCTCCGTTTCCGTGGATTTGGGGGTTAAGATGGTTTTCCCTTTTGTGAGCCATTCAGGCATTGTTTCTGGATCTGCTATTATGTTGTTAAAGTTTTCTGCCAGCTTTTTATGCATTGCTGGCAGGTGTTTTAACCAGAAATTGGGGATCTTGTCGTGTCCAGGTGCTTTCCAGTTGCTTAGTCTTTGCAGTGTCTGGGTGACCTCTTCAGTTGTTATAGGGGCCCAGAGTTGCTCAGGTGCTAAGTTCGTTGTTTTAATGGTCCTTTTTTGGGGTTGTTGCTTCACCGACCATATTTGTTTCCAGAATTTCTCTAGTTCTTCTGCTGTTGGTGCTGAAGTAATGTCTATTTTATTTTTACCCAGTTCTTGGTAGAGTTTTTTGGGGTTGGATTTGAACTGTTTGTTTTGTTCAAAGAAACGTTGGCGTTTCTCATACCGGCGGATCCTCTGTGCTTTGGCAAGGATATCTTGCTTTAGTTTTTCTTTTGCCTCAGGTAAGTCTTTTTCTGTAATGCTGTATTTGTACAGTATTTTTGTTTTCTTCTTGTTACTTAGTAGTGTTGATTGTTTACTAATTTCGTTGAGAATCGATAAATCTTTTCTTTTTTTTTAAATTTTGTTCTGAATGTTATTTATCCACAAGGTCTGTTTGGGTGGTAGAACTCCTGTTCGGATGGGTTTGAGTGAGTATCCTGCTTCTTTTGTGGCTGCAGTGGCTGCCGCATATATCATGTCATTTAGCTCAGTGATATTGCCTGTTTTTTCTGTGGTTGTTAGTTCCGTGACGGCCAGGTTTATGCTATTTATTATTGATTATTATTATTTATTATTATTATTATTATTATTATTATTATTATTAAGGCAGCAAGCTGGCAGAATTGCTAGCATGCGAGGCAAAATGCTTAGTGGCATTTTGTCCATCTTCAAATTCTGAGTTCAAATTCCGGCAGGATCGACTTTACCTTTCATCCATCCAGGATCAATAAAATAAGCAGCAATTGAGTGCTGGGGTTGATGTAATCAACAATCTCACTCCACTAAATTTCGGGCTTTGTGCCTGTAGTAGAAAGTATTATTATAATTATCATTATTATTATTATTACTATTATTATTATTATTATTACTATTATTATTAAGGTGGTGAGGTGCCAGAATTGTTAACACACTGGGCAAAACACTTAGTGGTATTTTGGCCATTGCTATGTTCTGAGATCAAATAAGTACCAGTTGAGTACTGGGGTCAATGTAATCAACTTAAACCCTCCCCTGAAATTACTGGTCTTGTGCCAAAATTTGAAACCATTTTTGTTATTATGAAGACAGCTATCTGGAAGAATAATTAGCATGCTGGACAAAATGTTTAGCAGTGTTTCATGTCTTTACATTCTCAGTTTAAATTCCACTGTGGTTAACTTTGCCTTTTATCCTTTTGAAATCAATGTAATAAGTACCAGATTAACTCCTACCCCAGAATTTCAGTCCATTTTCCTATAGCAAAAAAGATTAATATGATTATTACCTCCGCCTTAGTGAAGGCGGAGGTATTGTTTTCAATCGTGCTTGTTTGTTTGTCTGTGGACAAGATATCTCGAAGAACTACTGGATGGATTCGGATTAAACTATCAGGGATGTTTGGCCTCGTGACTAGCACAAACTTATTAGATTTTGAGATCGATCTGGTATTGGACAAGGATTCTGGATTACTTTTCTTTGTTTTTTACTTAAGTTTTGAGAGCGGTCAGTTTCATTTTTAGTATTCTCATTTATGAGAGCAGTGAAGTTTATTTCAGATATTCTCATTCTAAAAATCATCTGTGGCTAATCGTTGAGAGGACGTTGGTGTTGCCTTGATGGAGGTTTGCACTCTCTGTGGGTTGTTTGGGACTGTTAAGATTGATATGGCTAACATTCTTCTTGAGCATTTTTCCCATTGATGACAAGAATAAAGGCTTAGGCAGAGAGAGAAAATTTTGAATAGATGAGGAAGGATTGGTTGTTGTGTGTGGAATGAAGGAGAATTCAATACAGGTGATGAACATAAGAAAAGAAAATGAGCAATCCAGGTTTGGCTGGGTAGATGTGGCATGAGATCATCCAGCTCTGAAAATAAGCTGCCACTTTAGCAGTAACTACAGTAACAGTGGTGATGGTGTTGGTGAGAGTAGAGTGGTAGAGGTGATGGCAGTGGTAGTGGCAGCAGTGGCAGTGGTAGTTGCAGCAGCATTGGTTGCAGTGATAGTAGCAGCAGTAGCATTGACAGCAGTGGCAGTGGTTGTGCCAGGAGCAGCAATGGTGGTAACAAGGGCGACAACAATAGTGGCAGCAATGGTGGCAGTAAAAGTGGCAGCAATGATAGCAACAGCAGCAGCAGAGACAACAAAGGTAGTGGCAGCAGCAAAAAGGCAGTAAAGGCAGCAGCAATGACAGCAACAACATTAGTGGTGGTGATGGTGGTGGTTATAGTAGTGCCAGGAGAAAAAACAGTGAGAAAAGAGAAGCAACTTATTTTTGAATACAACATTAGGCTGTATTAGTAATATACTTTCATGTCAATCACTTGAGTGATCCTCCTTTACATGCTGTCGATGATGTCTGTGTGTCTGATAGGAGCACCATTCCAGATGTGGAAATGGTATGGCATTGCATGTGTGAAGTTGATTACCTGAGGTTTCTAGACAGTTATTAGTTATTGGGAAATAAAGTATTTTTTGATCTAGAAAAGAAGGCCAGTCTTTGAGATGAAGTTTTGGCTATATCGTCAATGTATGCTGATGTTTCTGTTACAAGCATTTAGCTTCAGCCATCAAAGGAACCTTTAAATTGCTACTTGACCTGTAAGAAATATCAACCAAATATCCCTCAAATTACATTCTCCTTTCTTATATAAATACAAGACAAGACACATTAAGAAAATGTTTTTCTACATAAGCCTAAAAAGATGGAATGTCTTTACAACAGGAATGTCTTTGCTCAGTTATAGAATTATTACCATCGTTGTTGATATAACTACTATTGAATAACACAAAGCAGCTGTGTTAGTATATTACTGACTCAGTGAAGGACATGTGTTTGATTAATTTCATATGTCCCAGTAAGTAGAAAATCTGACATACTGGAACTGATCCTTCATCTTATACAGAGAACAAAATTTACAAACTGAAGGTTTAGGTAACACTGAAATTATATAAATTAGGAGGGATAGTTAAAAGGCAATGGGTAAACTTTACAAAGTGGTTGTAGAGAGGATATTAAACAAATGAATATTATCCACTGCATAACAGGCAAATTTTGCAATGCATTGTACATGAGATGAAAAGAGATACTGAGCATCTTCATAGTATGTTTCACTGCATATGAGTAAGACCTGTAGACCACACTTTTCACTCCACTGGTGACTCTATTGACCACCTTTCAGTGTCTAGATTTTTCAAAAACCACAGTCTCACACATTATTGCAGACATAAAGAGAAGCAGCTTAACTTCAAATTAAACACTGATTCACTCATGGGTGTTAATGAATGCTCTCTTCCTTTGTAATTTTTTTCATTTCTCATTATTTATTTATGAATTTATTGTACAAATGATATGAAATCTACAATATAATGCTGGTTATAATTTCATATCTATTGAATGATGAATGAATTAGCAATTAATAAGAGTCAAATACAAATATGTATTCATCAGAAATACTATCTTAACCATCTTGATTTTCAGTTAATTTGACTAATTGTCATTTAATCCTGTATTCTAAGTTTGTAACCAACTAATATATGTTGAGCAGAAATATAGATGGAAGAGAAATTTGGTTGCTAAATTAATTACTTAATTAATTTAACATAAAATTGATTTCACTTCTCCCAACTAGTTGCATCATTTATCAGCTTTGTACAAGTAATTATAGTAATTATTCATCTTCAATATAGTTATTTCGTCTCTGGATACTAAAGAGACTCATCATACAATAATATATGTAATTTCTTTTATAATACTAGCACATATTTGAATATTTATCTGATGAAAGAAAATAATGTAATGGCAATAGCCATCTTTCAAATTTTTATTAAAATTTCAAAATGCAGAGAGCTTGCAGAATTATTAGCATGCTGTATAAAATATATTTAGTGGCATTTCTTTGGCTATTTACATTCTAAACTCAAATTCTACTACAGCCGACTTTGCCTTTCATCCTTTTGGAGTTGATAAAATAACTGCCACCTGTTGAGCACTGGGGTTGACACAATCAACTAACACCCTCATCTTAAAATTACTAGACAAAATTTTCCAAAATTTGAAACTATTATAATTTCAAAAGTACATAATGATGATGAAATAGATCACTACTATATGGATAGCTACTGTGCATCTATACTTGAAACAGCTGTAAGAGACTATCTATGAATTCTTACTTTGTTCTCTTTTATGATCTATACTCCTGTTGTAACAATTCAACCCTCATGTTTAGATATATAATTGTCATAATCAAACTTGACACCAGTTGTTTGCTTGTTTACACTTTTATTCTATTATATATATACCTGCTCAATTGATAAACCACCTATAGTCAATTGTCATTAGGAGCCATAACATACCTGCTTTTAGTTGCAATTCAAGCCACCCTGAGAACTAAATGTATGTACAGATTACTTTATATTATCAGATGTGATATTGGTTTCAAATTTTGGTGAAAGGCCCAGAATTATGGGAGAGAGGGAGTAAGTGGACTACATCCACCCACTGGTCAAGTAGAGTTAATTTTATCGACTACATAAGGATTAAAGGCAAAGCCATCCCTGGCATAATTTGAACTCAGCTCATGAAGACAGATGAAATACTGCTAAGCATTTTGCCCAGTGTGCTAATGATTCTGCCAGCTCACCAGCTTATCATTGGATGTAATATTCCCTGAATTATATATACATATATACTGAACTACAAAAAAACATCACACTGCAAAAGATTATTTGTTTTACACACTATATTGAGATTATATGGATTTTATCACAGTTCTAGGTAATTTGACATCAGGAAGATGTCACTGACCCACAACACCACTCTCTTTTGAAAACACAAGAATTGCATGTAGAGTTCGAACTCACTCACCACTCACTTTTCATGAACATGGTAATGCTCGAGAAACACATCTTTATGAAAAGCATGATGAACATGCAAAATGTTGACTCATTGGGTGTAAAAGGCACCCAAATTTACCAGCCTGTCATTCATTTCCCAAATGCAGCAAACATGTCAAGACTGACATGAAATTAGAGGAAGCAAGCCATTAGATGTCACCATGCTGGTCAATGTCCATGGGTCATTGCTAATGACTTGAACTGCAGTATATGGACAACTGAGTGGCTGTAGAAATGATACAATGTCACAAACAGCACAGATGATTGTCCATGCAGTGGCCGACCGAAGGTTACAACAGCATGTCAAGATTGCCACCTGCACTGACAGCACTTGTAGGATTGATTCCAGAGGGTAACAGAATCAACTAGACGAACCATAGGGACTCACCACAGACCAATTTGTGTAGAGACAGTTTTCCACCAGCTGAGATCTTCCAATCTGTTTTGTCAACATCCGGCTAGGGGTCCCATCCTCACAGATCGTCATCGATGAACACATCTGCATTGGAATCAAAAACATCAGCAGTGGAGGACTGTAGTCTTTTCTCACAAAAGTTGATATTGCATTTCTGTGGTAGATGGCAAAGCTAGTGTTTAGGTAAGAAGGGGTGAATGTCAAGCCGATAGCTGTGTGGTGGAGAAAAACTCATGGGAAGAAAAGAGCATCATCGTATGAGGCGGAATTGCACTCAACCAGAAACAGACTGGTGATCTTCCAAAACATCAGCCAAGGCTGGAGCAATGGAATAATCACTGCTTGCTACATCAAACAAGTGTTGAGGTTTCACATTGTATCATACTTTGCGCGTCATCGAAATTATGTGTTCCAACATGACAACGCCCATGCCCATACTGCCAGGCTAACAACAGACTTTCTCCAACAGCACAACATCCAGACACTGCCATGGCCTGCCCTAAGTCTCGACTTGAACCCCATAGGGAACCTGTGGGATGAAATCCAAAAACAAGTTAAATGACATCTGTCCAAGGTCGACAACTGTGGCATAACTCACTGCAAGTTTTAACAGAGTGTGGGCTGCTATCCCCATGGCCTTCAATCGTTTGGTGCATTCAATGTACAGAAGATACCTGGCGGTAATCAATGCTAACGGTGGTCACACAAGATATTGTGTTCATCTCTTTGGATCCCAGACACTCTGCCATCACATGACACCATGTGACGTCAAGCATGTTTCAGGAAATGACATTTTATCATTAGGAAAGAACGGTTTCTTAATTAGCACTCTTCAGTCAATACTATGGTAGTCTGTTGATAAACCAATATCTGTTTAGTATGTGTGTGACATTTCTTTTGTGGTTCAGTTCATAAATGTTCGTTTGTGTGTATATGTATGTCAGTGTGTGCATTGTGTGTGTGTGTGTGTGTGTGTGTGTGTGTGTGTGTGTGTGTGTGTGTGTGTGTGTGTGTGTATCTCCAATATATTTTTTAAAAATTCAATTATTATAATTCTCACTTGAAGTTCTCTGAAATAAATATCTATTCCTAAATGCAAGTTGTTGGAGGTATTAATATTGATTTTTAAATATAAATGAAACTAAGTTTGTAAATCAATGATTAATAAGATTATTGGCCAGGATTACTGGTGAATTTTATTCATGTCCACCTGGGCACAGGTATGATGATATAGGTAAAACGTTTATCATAAAATCACACGACCCTGGATTTGATCTCACTGAACAACAAGTGGCTTCTATCATATTGTCATACTCTTAGATTGACTTCAGTCTTGTGTGTAAAATTAGTTTGACAGAAACTGTACTGAAACCCATCAGACTGACCATACTTGTTCATGAATTATTGAATTAATCCATCACCCAGAGCAATGTTATCACCTGACCCTTGAGTACTTTTAGAAGAGTCCACTTAATTGCAAGTATTCAAATTAGGTCTTTTATCTGAGGAAAAGTCAATGATTTGATGTGTTGCTTCCTATTTCAGCAATACATCAATTGTGGCTTCTTCCTTCTGTTTTTTTATCTAACAAATGATTATGTTCACTGGCTGTCCAATGTTCAAATTGGTTAACTTTCAATTATTCAGTTTATTTAACTATGAATATATGTCATTCAAGCCTTAGAGTTATTGAAAAGAAATCATCTGTAGTTTGCAGTTGTTTATTTAAAAACTTCTTTGCAGTAATCTTTGAAACAAATAACAACATCCTGTGATTTCTGTTGTTGCTGTGGCTGTTTAGCTTCTGATCAACTCTGATTTAACTGACCTATAACTAAAGACATTCCACCCATG
This sequence comes from Octopus bimaculoides, assembly GCF_046866305.1. Taxonomy (NCBI): domain Eukaryota; kingdom Metazoa; phylum Mollusca; class Cephalopoda; order Octopoda; family Octopodidae; genus Octopus; species Octopus bimaculoides. The sequence goes on along the minus strand of NC_142930.1, from coordinate 90,428,927 downwards.
ACCATCACACCTTATCTCTTTTCAGATATAAGTTATTTTGGATTACATCATCAACGTGAACCTTTATTCTTAAGTTACTACAGAGTAGTATTGCAATGTCATTACCAGTCTGAATATGCTTGATGCACATTCGAACTGGGGAACAAGCTACAAATGGTGTGTATACACCTAGATCAGCTTGCAGCACCGCCTACCTAGACTGTGAGATGCTAACATTTCACAGTAGTTATCTATTCATCGGTTACAGACACTAGGCAGATGATGCTACGAGCTGAATTAAGAGATTACCTCCCTTATGCTTTTTCAGTCACCATACGATGACTGGTATCACTACACAGTGGCTCACTGTAGAGTGACTGGAAAAGCATAAGAGAGGTACTCTCTTAATTCAGTTCATAGCATTGTCTGCTTAGTGTCTGTGATAACTACCCCGAAATGCTAGCGTCTCACAGTCTAGGTAGGTGGTGCTGCAAGCTTATCAAGGTGTATACACACCAGCTGCCAACAAGTGAGATATATGCTCCATAACAAAATGCAGTGAGTAGCTTGTTTCGCCAGTTTGAACGTGGATCAAGCATTTTCAGACACATAATAACATTGCAGTTTTACTTATCACTGCTTAGTGCTCCCTGTCTGTAAATTACAGAGTAGTTTCAGTGTTATTTGATTATTATTTCTAGTAAATAGAGGACTCCAGTTGATGTGCTACATAAGATGTTTCCACTATTGTCACCAGAGCAAAATGTTTGAAGCATTTTGTTTTTGCCATATGATACCACTCAAACATTTGTTTGACAGCTGTTTCTTGTATCTTCAATATTTTCACTTTAAGGTATAAGCACATGGTTAATATTTCCTTGATAGGAATGTAAAGCAATTTCTAACATCTAAATGTATTTCCTAAACTAAAATATCTACACAAAACCATAGTATTATTTTGAAAGTCACATTAAACACACTAACACATGTCTGTGCAAACATAAGCTTCCTTTTCTAAACCTATAAGATATAGGATCCAATAAACTAACCACAACATAATCATTCAATTTACTAGATATAGAAGTCATATCTTCCTCAACTCACAAGTTTTAAAAGAAGAATGTCATTCTCAATAACATGTACCTCAAGACATTATGTTTGAAAGAAAAGCCAATATGGTCAATGTTGAGACATCTTTGATCATAGGTTGGCTTGATCACAGATGATAGGGAAACATACAGTTATATAGAATCAGTTTTTATTTTCTCACCAACAGAATGATAAATGGATTAGCAATTCCAGAGAATCAAACACAGCTCTGCCACATACTGAATATCTCATCAAATATACTATCTGAAACATCATTGCCAACTGTCTTTTAATCCTCTATCTTGAGTCTGTGGCCAACCAATATAGGATGAGCAGAAATAAAGTTAGAAGAGAGATTTAGTTGCTAAATTGCTAGCTTAATTACTTCATCATAAAATTGATTTTATTTCCCTTGGCTATATACATTCTTTATCAGGTTTTGTACAAGTAATTATACATCTTAAATATACTTAAGTCTTATTCTGTCTCTGGACATTAAAGAGACTCATCATACTAAATATAAATAATATATTGATTATTTTTTTTAAGCATCCACATATTTTGTATTTATTTAATAATTGAAAATGATGTAATGGGCTTAGTTATCCTTTGAAGTTTGTGTTATAATTTCAACTACATACATACATACATACATATATATTTATACACATATACACATACATACATATATTTATGTTTATGCATACATACACACACACATATATATATATACATGTATATCTATCTATCCATATATACACACATATACATATATATATACAATTGAGGCAGTATTTAGAATAGCTGTCTATATGTCATACTTAATGCATATGCACTGTCAATATGCCAGAAACTACATCATTTGTCATAAGATATCTCCTATTTTTCTCTCTTCCTGATATTTATTGTGTTTTTAACACAATACATATCAGGGTGAGACAAAAATTTGTTTCACCAGTAGCCAGCAAGAGCAAGGGATGCATTTTGGCCTTTTTAGGCCTTTTCAATGGCATGTAGTTGCAACCTGCCACTGGCGTTCGTTAGGAATTTGTCATCTCTGATGTAGGAAAAGTTTAATAAAACACATAATTATGTTGTGAATAGTTTCCCAGTTGATTAAAACCCACTGTACACAACTGAAATAGTATTTCAATAAAATACTTGTTTATGGGTTCATATATATATGAGGAGGTACCCAAAATTAACCAAAAATGTTCTCTGTGGGACAAGCCCATTGTAGTTCAGGCTTCCACCTCTAGAACTCACTTGATGCCACCCTCAAGCATCATTGAATGAAATCAAACTGTCACTTGGTGTGTGGTTTGTTTTGCAGTGCTTCTTCCCCCATTTGTCAATTTTTGTGATGACTGAAATGAAGGATGAAATGATGGCTTCCATGAAATTCTGTTTTCTGTTGGGGAAAATGGCAGCCAAAACAGTTGTCATGCTTCAAACAGCTAACAAGAACGCTGCCATGAGCAAAATACAAGCTTACAAGTAGTTTTCACGCTTTAGGAATGGTCACTTGTCACTTGAAGACCAACCCCATTCAGGGCATCTGTCAACCTCCCGAATGAATGAAAACATCATGAAAATTCATGAACTGATTTTGGGAGAACCATCACTGAACAATTGATGAACTTGTTGATATGATCAATGTGTCCTGGAGCACCTGCCAATGAACTTTGAGCGAGGAACTGTGAAGGAAAGGAGTTACAGCAAAATTTTCACCTCACTTGCTCACAGAAGATCAAAAGTAATCACAATTGAATGCATGTCTTGAACTGAAAGAAAAGTTGGAAAATTGATCCAAACTTGTTTTAGAAGGTCATCACTGGTGACAAAAGCTGATGCTATGTAATTTGCAGATATGGCAGAGGTGAAGAAAAAATGATGGAGGTGTTAAAAGGCATCACTTTGCAAGAGTTCCAGCACTGCTGCAAACAGGGGAAAATGAGTCTAAACCAATGCATTGCTTGAAATGGAGAATACTTTGAAGGTAATAAGAGTATAAACTTGTAAATCTAAGTGAATAAAATAATATTGCAAAATTTCAGTTTCTTTTGGGTATCCCCTCGTATATGTGTGTGTGTGGGAGGTGCGTACATGTGTGTGTGTGCGTGTGTGCATATGTGTATTTATATACAGATAGATAGATAGATAGATAGATAGATAGATAGATATCATTGTCATCAACATCATCACTTAACGTCCATGTTCTATGCTGGTATGGGTTGGATGGTTTGATCCAACCCATACCAATGAGCCCAGAAACTGCATCATGCTCCAGTGTCTGCTTTGGTTTGGTTTCTACAACTGGATACTCTTCCTAATGCCAAACACATTACAGTGTTTTTGTGCCACCAGCACTACTGATATCCCCATGCCACTCACAAAGTCAATAATATTGGGAGCTGTGAATGGGATTAAT